>NC_056751.1:237058366-237268366 GCF_019279795.1 Protopterus annectens
GTGCTTCCTTTCTTTGGAAAAAGTCACGTGATCCCTCTGCACAAAGGAGTAAATTCAACAGACATTACTAACTCACTAACTTTAGACCTACATCAATCTTATCTCCTCTCTCCAAAATACTAGAAAATATATTCATAAACAATTGTTAAACTGTCTCCTGCAGGAAGAATTTCTATACTCACATAGCATGGCTTCCATCCCATAGTACTAACACTGTACTTCTAGCCTATATAGATACTGTCAATAAGGCTAGAGATAACGGTAAACTAGTCTCCTCCTTATTTCTAGACTTATTTAAAGCCTTTGATACAGTTTGTCACAGTAAACTTTTTCTTCAAATGTCCTCATTAGGTCTCCCTCCACCCCACCCTTCTGTGGTTCAAAAGCTACCTGCCCGATAGGTATCGGTCAGTAAAATGTCACTTCACTCTCTCCCCATACCTTCCAGGCATCACTGTGTATCATAAGGCTGCATCATTTGTCCCTTCCTCTAACATTCTCACTAACACCCTTCACACAACAGGCCTCCCTAACACAGTATGCAGATGACTTCACACTCACTTGCCCAAATGACAGCATGGTATACCTCCAAAAAAATTACTCAGGAAACTTTAAAAGCTACTAAAACATGGTTTTGTAACTCACGGCTCATGCTCAACCATAAAAAGAACAAACTACTACTTTTTTCCCACCAAACACCACTCTCATGAAAAAAACAAAAAATTAAGTTCTCTCTCTTGATAATACAAGCATTGAAGTCACTTCTCATAGCAAATTATTAGGGACGATAGTGGATGATAAATCTGAGTGCATATACACACTACAGGTGCTTTACAGAGCGAAAAACCTTCTCACCAAAGCAACTAAAACTGCACTTGCCACTACTTATCTCCTTTCCACACTTCTTTATGGCACCTCCATCCTTACTAACCTTCAGGCATCTCAAAAATCAAAACTTAAACAATGTCATAATAAAGTTGCTAAATTTGTAGCAAATACCCCATTTCAGAACCTGTTATTGCATAGCACTAAATAGCCTAAATTGGTTAGAACTACCCCATCAACTAACATACACACAAATTCTTACAATCTATAAAGATATCCAGCACTAAATAACATTCTACACAACTATATTCTCTGTTGGTCATTAAGATCCAATGATTAAAAACTCTTGTCCACAAAACCTATCAAATTTGGGTATTGTCTGTACTCGTACCATGTTGCTAAGGCCTGGAACTCCTTATCTCTACCCATCGGGTCAATGCAATCCCTCCCATCCTTCAAAAAACATTCTGAAAGACTTCTCAACTAAAAGCTGTCTCTGCTCTTGCTTATCACCAGGATAAATTATTTACATGTAAACGAGTACCTCTTCATACCTTACTGCAAAAGTAAAGGGAAAAAAATATTTGAAGTTATAGTGCATTATTTTTTCCTTAGTTTTTCAGGAGAGCAAGCCCCCCGCACCGCCCATTTGGGGGGGCTGCACCCCACATCCCCTACTAATTAAATATACCAACTCTGAGATTGCACTACACTGAGGAAAAAGGTAAAGTACGAATATACAATGAATAGTCATGTCGCATCTGCATGGGGGTATGGTTCCCATACCATGACATGCCTCTTTCACCTGCCAATCACTAAGACCACACTCACATCTGCACAAAACAACCTGCGAGGTACTACAGTAAACAAAGTTGCTTTGTTGCCCAATAATAATTCTATGTAGTACAAGTGACTTTAGATGTCCCAGTGCACCGCAAAGTACAGTTGTACATACAGCTTATCCTAACTGTAGATGTTAAAGTGTGGTCACTGTTGCAGTTACAACTTATATAAAGGATCTCTGCACTAGATGAACCCAATGTCCAGCCTGACTTTCAAAGTCACATACCCTTCTTCCATGAGTGCATTTCAAGAAAGTATATCAGATTCTGGCAATAGTTCATGCCTATAATTTAAGAGCCCCAAGTGGGAAGTACCGAGGAATATTTTTTTCACTCCCACCTTTACGATTATTGACAGCAACTCATTTGTTAGCAAACATGCAGAAAAATAGATCTCCAAGCACAGAGGTTTAACGTATATCTGCTCCTAAAAAAATTTACAGGGGAGCTTGCAAACACCAACACCATGTAAAGTCTTTCAGGCCCAATCGAATTTTCTGCCTAGGCCTGTAGCACAATGTGGCTAACTATAGTATCTGCCACTGTTTTGCCCCCCACAAGACAAGAGAAGGCAAGAAACCCTATAGGCATACTAGACCAAACAGACTTGTAGCTCTGCTAAAACCATCTGCCATGCCTGCTACGGCAAAAATGAGGTATGATGAAAGTAGTTAACACATTATAAATCTGTAAACACACTTTGAGCTGTCAGACAGCATTCAGAAGCAAAGTGCTCTTTTTTGAACCAACAGCTTTAAATCCCTTCACTGCCACATTTTTTGTATGACAGCAAAAAGAGTGTTACAGATTTGAAGCTGTGGAAATGTTTCAGACTTTGTTCTGTTGTGACTGACTTGAAATTAACAGTGCTGAAAATATTTTTAAGCTCCTTTTTTATGCCAGAAAGATGCTTACCAAAACTGTCTTTTCAGTTTTGCAGCATACTCTAGCCGATCCATGTACTACAGCTATTACTTAAAGTAAAACCTATTTTACAACTGCAGGGTAAACAGAATTAATGTTAATTAATGAAACAAATATGCATTTCTTCCTGAAAGAAAGATAAAAATCTGTAAAAAGCCACTGTGTGATATTAACTTTTCATTTGAGATAACAGCACATGAGCCTTAGCAGATGGCTGTTTTTAATCAACTTCTCTTGGTACAAATGCAGTGCTGAGGAAGCAATTCAGACTTTTAAACTAGCAAATCTGACCAAAGTTCTTTCATGCAGAAAGCATCTACAAACTTTTAAATACTTTGCAGGCCTGAACCAAATTAATAGAGGCATAAACGGATTGATGAAACCACACATTCTGTTAAGATTAAATGTTTTAAAAGGACACCAAGACAGAATTACAGGAGGATGGCCAAGTTCTCATTCAGTAAAAGGGTAGGCACAGATCAAAGACTATGGGTCATAAGCATCTACTGTAGCAAAAAGCAAGCCTAAGAAAATAACAGCCATTAGAACTGGGCAGCCATGATAAAGGCCACAGGTTCAAACAGGAAGCCAAGATTTATTAGAATTGGTGACTATATTTGAATGAAAATGTCTCAGTACAACCTTACTATCAATAGGACAGATGTATTTTTGCACATACCTTCAGATAAACATGGGCTCTTGCAGATTAAGAACACGGTTCTTACTCAGCTAAGCCACTGAGATTTGGAAAGACAAAATTACACTGAGTTTTGTAATGAAAGTTAATGCTATGAATAAAAAGGAAACAGTGACGTGCACTAACATCTCTACAGTAGACGTCACATAATTACATACCGCGTAGCACAGTTCAGGGATTTTGAAAATAAAAACTGCAAGACGTTCCTAATACAAGTTCTGGACTCTGATTCATTTAAGTATGCAGCTGAAGTCCAAGTTCAAATTCAGGTAAAATTTTACTTAAGTGCTTGAATCCTAAGCACTGTATAAAATGATTCTCAAATACAAAATAAATTTAAAAATTAACGGCACACAATTGCAGTTTGCTTTAGTAGTGCAGACTACAAACAAACACTTCATATTAAAGTCTACTTGAAATATAAAACAGTAAGATTGCTCCAAAAATCTATATAGTTCTTGGAGCAGCACAGCAGAGGGTATAAGTAAAACAAAGCAGTAAAAGCAGGATATAACTGAAGGAGAAAACTAGTCATTATTGCTAAAACCAGCCCAGTGTTATGGCAATGACTCTCCTTAAAAAAAAAAAATCACAATCTCTCTTGCTCTAGTCTAACAAACAAAAAAATGGACGTAGTGCAACAGGTCACCAATGGCGCTAAAATCATGACATATTAAAAGATGTTACAAAGGCCAAATCAGAGCAGGGAAGAGCAGTTGTCCTTAAAACTGAAATGAGTATTATAGTTCAAGTTCTATAGATAAAACAGTATACGACTTGAGTCTCTTGTCATCTTCACCACTGAAACTGAAAGCAAAAATAGATTACTACACTCTGCTATTTCTCTTTTTCTTCTGCCTTCAAACTGGCACAGACAACAAATGAGTAAGCAGAGAGGTACAACAATAGGACACTGACTACTAAGTCCATTCAGACGTTAAATATCCACTACAGAAAGCCATTTAGACATTCTGTCAAATGAGAAAGCAATGACAGTTTTGGCAATGCAGGAAAAAATAAATAAAAAAGAGACTTGGGTAAACCATTCTGCTGAACGGGCAGAGTTGTACAGCAAAAGCTGTAATAAAATTCCAAGCATCAGACGACTCTGTGGATTCCATAAATCAGAACAAATTACCATTCTGACTAAAACTATGCAAAACCAAAGCCCAAATTCAAATTTAGACCAGTACTTGCAGCAATAACCAATGCTTTACACTTAACACTGTATAAAATTAACACTATATCTACTGGAAAACTGCTGTTGTATGACTAAAATGGAAAAAAGATACAGTTACACAATTGGCAAAGGAAAACCTTTATGAAATAGAAACTTAAATTACTGGTATTGCCTGAATAAGAAAAAGATACAGATGAAAAAATAAAATCTGAGGATAAAGCTAAACATCCGAATGATGCAAAACACAATGATGACATACTTAGAGCAAGCAACTACAGTTTAATTTCTACACTGTAAAGCAGAATGTATTCGACCCCATAACACAGCGCCTTTTTTGGTAGTCATAAGCCAAACACTGCATAATGCCTGCAAAAGTTTGTAGTTAAATGCCCTCAAGTGTTTCCATGGATGACTGAATGTAATACAAAAAAAAATTCTGAAGTGCCTAGGGTGATCCTTTTTATTTTTACTTTTGATGTATATACTTATTGTGGGTCGTAGTTTTTTTTTTAATTAATTTTTAAACAAATTCTAGTCAAATGCTGAAATTTCATTTTCTGTGTTATATTAATTTTTACAGAGGCATCATGGGGGGGGGGGCTAAATATGTTTGTAATTCACTGTTGTCAGGACAATGAGTAAAACCCTTATTCTGCTTCCCTACTATGCCCCAATAAACCTGTTTATGTCTTTTTCCCTGCTCCTTTTTCTCATCCATTCTTCATCAACCATCTAACCTTTCCACCATGAACAGTCGATTTGCTCCTCCCCCTTACTGCTGTTCATGGAGACCTGAGCAAGGATAAATGGTCATCATTCTGTCATAACCCCTCCCAATGGGTGGCTCAATGCTTATGTCTGCTGACGCAGGGGCCTGTAGTACTATTCCCAATGTACGTTCACACTTCTACACACATACTACGTCTGGCTTCAGCACTTGTATGCAAGTCTCAGTTTTCCTGCATGCTTTAATACCTGGCCTACACAATGTACAAGAAAGTACAGTTATGTAAGTAAACTTACCATAGCAGTAGATGTTTTAATAGATCACTGGGGTTATAGCCTAAGCTATTTGGGTCCTACTTCCACTGACCATACAGCTTTCAAAGCTACACGGTTTCCTCCATGTGCTCTAACGGTCAGGAGCGCAATTTGAGTTCCATACATAACAGTTACAGTGGCAAAATAACCAGAGCTTTACTGCCTGGGAAAGGGAGGCAAGATCCCTGAAAGGAACTATATTAGGAAACGTACCAAAAGGTAAACTGTATACCAAAGGCTATATACATCCATGCTCTGGAAAAGGAAAGCACACAAAAAAACAGACTAAAGAGGACTTACTTTTGATCTCTGTTGCAGTAGCCTAATCCACTTTAGTTAATTAACGCAACTTAAAAGCTAAGGCGGGAGAAGGAAAAATAAATTAAAAATTTGGAAGCCCTTGGAGAATGGTCCTAGCAAAGCCTGTTCTGGACCTGGAAAAACAATCCAGTTTGCACAGTTTTGAAAACGCACACAGGGCCAAGACAACCCATCTCAGAAAGCCACCGAAGAAGCCAAAGCCCTTATGGAATAGGTCTTAACCTTATTATGCTGAGTATGACAAAAAGCAGTAGCATAAAATAGCCATTTGAAAATAGTCAGCATTGACACCGGTTGTTCTTTCCTTCATAGGAAATAAACAGTTGGTCAGCTTTCCTGAAGGCTTGAGTTTTGCTGAGTTAGCATCTGAGCTGACTGTGTGTAATCCAGAATGTGAATAATCTTTTTTCCCCTATTCTTTGGTTCAGGAAAGAAGACCGGCAGATTAATAACCTGGCTCAAGGTAGACAGATTGATTCAGGCATAAAAGAAGGCTTGGTGATCAAAGAAACCATGTCTTTTTGAAAATGAGGTAAGGTTGGACTCACCATAAGTGATGGTAACTCTCATACTATCCTAGCAAAAGTGAAACTAATAAGTAAAAAAGTCTTCCATGTTAAGAACCTTACTTTAGCCAGCTGAGCTTGCTCAAATATATAAAAGAAAAAAAAAAAAAAAAAGAATAAGCTTTTCAAGCACACAGGAGGAGCCACCTATTTTCTAGGAGGACAAAGACACAGTACCCACTTTCAAAAACTGTTTGGCTTGAGGCTGGGAAGGATCTAAGGACAGGCAAACCAAAATGGGCAACGAATGAACCTTGAATGAGGAACAACAAAGGCCTGAAAACAGTAACTTACACAATCAAGAATAAGAGGCAGATGGGGCCTCAAGAAGATCCTGGTTCTTGAACTGGCACCAAATAGAAAAACTTTCCACTTGGACAAATACGATTTTCTAGCAGCAGACTTCTTTATCCTCTTCTCAATGCCTACTGCCCATCCTCAAAAACAGGTGCCAAAAAGGTATAAAAATGCTGTCATCCAAGTAGATGACTGAAGGGTTTTCAGGATGGGGTGTACCAAACAACCCGTCTTGTGTGAACAAATCCAGTCTGTGGGGAAGCCTGTGATGATTTGCCCTTGGCCAGACTGAAAAAATGGGACAGAACCACTGTTTCCTGGGCCAAAAGGGAGTCATCCCCACAACTTTTTGGCCAGTCATTCCTGATCGTTAGTAGAACCCTGGATATCAGTGGGAAGGGTGGAAAAGCACACAGGAACATTCCTGAATGAGATGGTATCTGTCTTACAGGCCTGTTTGCAAGGAATCTTGCAGCAGAATTTCTTTAGCTGTTTGTTCTGAGAGGAGGCAAACAGATCTACCTAGGTGTTCCCTACAGCTGGATCAAACCTTGGAAGACCTTAGGGAGAAATTTCCATTTATGAAGGTCTGCCCATGTGGTCCTACTCGCCTGCAACCAAGTTTTGTTTTCACTGAGTTCCTATTTTCTAGGCTTATATCCTAGTTTATGTATCACATCACTTTGGTGTTGTTTGTGAATACTTTTAGGGGTCCCAGGGACTAGAGATGATTTGAGGCTCTGCCATCATCTCTCCGACATTTATGTGCTTCAGTTATGAGGATTCCACAGACACTGCACTGGAAACCTCTTCCCACACTGGGTCTGATATATCTGCAGTGACAGACTGGAGAGGAGTCGAAAGAAAGAATACGAGACCTGGATTACAATAGATCTGGTCTACCCACCAGAGAATTTCCCTCAAATCCCAAAACAGGGATCTAAAAAATAAGGGGTGAATTTACAGACTGACCGCAAGTGCCACTGAATTTTTCTCCTGGAGTCTGGCCAAGGGAAGCACAGGGATCCTAAAATCCTGAGAAATTTCCTTACAGATCCCTACCATTGATTGCAAAAACAGAGGAGAACCTGCTGAAACATCTCTATTTTCTCTGGGGGAAGAAAGGCTCTTCAGTGAAAAGGGATGAGAAAAAAGTTTAAGTTGATTTAAAAGCCCAGACTGAGTAGTAGATTCTGAACAGTTTCTAAAGACCCTTGGACAGCCAGAAAAAGTGGCTGCAAAGATAAGACCATCATCCAAATATGGAAAGATGTGGATAACTTGATGTCTACAATAAGCAATTACTGGAGCAAGACATACTGTGAATACTACTGGCACAGTGGAATGTCCAAAAGGTAAGATAGAGAACTAATAAGCCTAACATATAAAATATTCAAAAACGTCTGAACACACTGGGAATGAGAATGTGATAAGTATCATTTTTCTAGCATTACCATAAAACCTAGAGAAGAAAGCAGAGGAAAGGGCAATGAAAGGAAAGAAATAACCACAGCTTTCCTTTCATTGCTAATCTCAACAAAAAGATTTAGAAAGGAAAGGTTCAACACAGAGCTCCATGATCCTTCGGTGTTTGGTACTACTAAAAAAATCCTTCAATAAATGCCTTTTCCTATCTGGCAGGTGAAACAATGGTTTTATTTTCCATGAAAAAAATCTGATGAAAGTGTCTCACTGCCAAATTACATTTAAAACTCATTTGTCTAAAACAAGTGGGAAGATGAAGGCTCAGAGAAATGGAAAGGTTGCCAAGGTGGGAAAGGGGAGTACCTGTACAGGCAAGTAGTCATGCTGAATGGAAGGATTGGCCTTGCTTTTAGATGCTTTTCCTTTCTTTTTGGAGACTCCATGCATGCCATTGCTTTTTAAAGCCCTCGTCGATAACTTCTTGCTGCTTGAATTGTTTATTGAAAAAGAGAGCTGAGGACGACAGAAAATTTCTACTTATTTAACTTTGTTTACCAATCATTTGCCTTACAAAAAGGAGGGTTGGAAATTTGGAGTCTCTCCCTGAATCAACTTTTTCCTTTCATCACACTTCTTAAGCACTTTGGCTGCAGGAGGACCAAAGGGAACTTCCTTGTCCAAGGAAGAATTTAAAATGTCAGTTTCAACATCCTCAGGAAGGTTTTAAGAACAAAGCCAAGCACATTGTTTCATTACTGACTCAGAAGCAGGAGTTCTGGAGGAGCAATCACAGGATTATAAGCAAGTTTCAAAGCATGCTTAGTAACATTTTAAGGAGGCATTCCAATATTTTTACCTCTGAAAAAGAAAGGTTAAACATTAACTTTTGCATGTTCTCAAAAGATAAACAAAAACTTAAACAATAGCTTTACAGTTTAAAATTCTGAAAGGTAAAGTGGCAAAATACCCTTTCTTCCCCAACTTGCCAAAAACTTTCCTATCCTTGTCAGAGGGAATTAGTTTAGCAGCAAGGTTTAGTCTACTAGTACACATTTTAGTTAGAAAACTAAAGTTTTTCTCATAAAATAAAAACAGTGGAAGGTTTTCTTCAACAGAAGACTTAGCTGTCCAGCCACTAGCTGAACAATTCCATAGGCGCACTGAAGGAGTGGACTTTGGTGGCAAGAGAACTCTGATAATTCTGCTACTCTAACGGTCCTTTTATATGGAGCTCCCTTTGAGCTTGTGATAAGAGAGCATGGAGGATGCCCTTTAACTTTGAAAACTGGCTGATCAAATAGAATATGATCCAAACAGCTTATGCTACTGCAACAATGATCTAATGTTGGATATCGTCAGTAGATCAAGCCATGCCCATCGTAGAGATACGAGAGCCACAACTGGATGTCACCCCGTTCCATCAAGTGCCTCTGGCAACAGGACTGAGAGTCAAACTCAGGTCATCTGGATAGCTGCCAAGGCTTTAAGCATCTATTCTATACATTAATAAAGGCAATTCAAATTCTGTAAAACAAAGAGTGGAACTGGCCACCAAATAGACCTGCAGTGAATATACACGATGTGGGAAAATAAAAGAAAAAATATTTTTCTTTAAAACTGAAGCAAAACGGAGCACTACGACAAAATTTGTGCTAAACTGTAGCAAATGTGCTACAGTTTAGACCACAGAGTGATCACTACAGTGGTCAGATTTCATTGTAAATGCAACAAGGACTGATCAGGGTCAGATGGCCAACTGCGCTTCCTAACACTTAGCTACTTACTTTACCATTAAGCAGATAATTAATCAGTCCGATCTCCTTCATGTTCACATCTGAAAATATGTATACAAAGCTGCAGCAAATACAATCTGAACATTCCTTTATGGAAAATTATCATTCCGTCTCAAAGTTGTACTTGCAGAGGTAGTGAAAATACATATATGCATATTTCTGACGCCAAAATAATAGTAGGTATTAACAATAAATGCATTAAGAAACTATGTTAAGTACCACAGGGAATGGTAGACAAGGATTTAAGCATTTTCCTGTCTTCATCACATTAGTGTGATCCATGTTCCGGAAGTACAACAGTTTGAGCAAACATACATGATTATTCAGAACAGTCAAAGTCCTTCAAAATACATGTGAAGTCGGAACATAAATTTTACTCAACTGCCACATTAAACACTGCATTTATAGTTTCTTCAAAGCTGGCCTTCGCATGATAAGCAAAACACATTTAGTTATCAAAATAGATTGGCAGGAAGGGGGCAAAGATTGTGGATTTCTGCCTGTTTCAATGTAGCAGCACCACATACAATATAACGGTAGCTGTTTCTGAGTGGGTTTAACCTGAGCTTTTAAACTTGGAGATTGTCACTTTAGGAAGGTGTAGCAAAACCTTTGCATCTATTTGTTGTCTTGTACAATGATATTCTTGTCGATGCCAGTGATTTCAATGGGCTTTATTTTTCAGGATTGTTTGTCTCAGGCTAAGCTGCATGAAGAATGCAAAGTCATATAGTATACCTGGGATCATCATGGTCTATTCAGTGAGGTGCATTATGAATAAACTTTTCACCTATGCATACTGCAATGCACAGTGGAGGCCAGTACATGCACAGCTCTAAAAAATACAATGTCAAACATTAAAAGAAACCCCACCTGACTGCAACAATGTTGTTTGTTCTTATTTCGGCTTTTCCCGGTTAGGGGTCACCACAGCAGAACTCCGGTCCGCTAATGACTGGCAGTAGATTTTTATGGTGCCGAGGTGCCAGCCCGATGCCCAACCTTCAACTAAGGCACGTCCATTCACGCATGTCTTTCGAATGCCACTCGACCGCGGGGTGGACATGCAGACTACACACAGAAGGTGCTCCAGCAGAGAAACGAACGGGAGAACCTCTTGCTGTGAAGTGACAAAGCTACCGCTGCACCGTTGCGGGTTGCAGCAATGTGATTTTACTTATTTGTGTCTGACTAACAGGATGGTTTGACTGTGCCATACGACACCTCTATTCAGCAGAGACCCAGGAAGAAAAACTCCTCAAAACTTTACATTCTGATAACAGAAGAAAAATTTAGGCAATATAGAAAATATTAAAAACAGAGAAACTAGCGGTTTTAAAACGTCTTTGATGAGCTCAGTCTGAATATTTTCCAAAAATCATAAAATTCAGGTAGTGTTTCAAAGCAACAAACCTTTATTTGTCATAGACAAGTGAACCTCTAACAAAAAATCGGAAATAGTTTAACAATGTTAAACATATCAGCATTTATATACCTAGAAGTAGGTGGGGAAACTATACTTATTGTTCAATTTTAAACCAGCCTATTCATGGTAAACAATATAAACAGGGTTGTAAAAGTGCATTTTAGAACAGCAAGTACCCACTCCCACACACTACTATGAATTAGAGCAAACTAAATTCTAGTTAAGGAAAACACTACTTAATTGCAACCAACATTCCAAGATCAGGTATATATATATATATATATATATATATATATATATATATATATATATATATATATATATATCTACGCACACACACATGACAGACCAGACCCAGCACTAGCTCGCATCCACTTCCACATTAACCAGGAATAATACCATGATAAGTTGTAGAAAACAAGGTTGACTAATCAGTTTTTCTCCAAGATTTAAGTCGACCTTGTTTTCTACAGCTTATCATAGTATTATTCCTGTTTAATGTTAAAGTGGATGTGCACTAGTGCTGGGTCTGGTCTGTCATGTAGTGATTATCCATGAAGGCTAGAGTAGCAGAGGTATATACCTTTTTCCCTAATCTCTCTATGACTTTGCTCTCCTTATCTGAGGGAAGCAAGGAGGTAGAAGGCATCATTTTGGATGCCTTGTCTGCAGAGACTGAAATGGTAGCAGGGTCTGCAGAGGGACATTTAAAGAGAAATTTGGAGTCCTCATGAGCCTTATAAAATATATCTTGGCACTTGGAGGCTGGAAGCTGGGAATCAGGGCACTTTAAATCAGCTGCAAAGATATCTAAGAAGGCCGGCTGAACAGGAGGAATGGCAGATGGAGAGGGGGAGTCCACCTGTAGCAAGTTGTAGTGCTTTGTTTGGATGTCAAGACACCTGGCAGCAGTCCCAGTTGAACTCTCTCATCTTCAGGATAGTTTCCTTAAAGGAGATCACCTCCCTAGGGGAATCTGTGACATTAGATTCCTCTTCTGGTGAGGTATAACCCAAAGGGGGAAGAAATTTGGGCTGAATAAGCCAAACAGTCATCTCCTGATGATTCCTCATCATCTGAGGAAATCTTCTCAGACATCCTCTTTAAAGGAGTAGAGGGAGAAAATATAGGAGAATGGAGAGAGGTAGCTGAGGTCTGTCAGAGCCATAAAGGCATTGAATAGGCCTTGAGGAAAGGCCTGCTAATCCGGTGGCTATTCCTGGGGGGGGTGCAGGAGAAACGTATGTAGTCTTGAGCTTTTTCTTTTTTGGAACCTCCCATTGGTGGAAGGTGGATGGGCCAGACGTTCGCATGCACTCCACAATGTTGGCAGGAACATCCTCCTGCACAATGATTTGGGTGATGCCATGTGGCCATTCAGTAATAACAAGCCATGGTTCTCCCCACTATGCCCAAGTTGGATGCCTGCAATTCCCTGAAGGATGGACTGGCACGTTCCTTCATGGCCTCCACTCCTGTACCCATCAAATGAATGCCTACATACTCCAGGACGTCCTCTGGGGCCCACACTGGCTTTGGGAGAGACATCTGGATCAGAGGGAGCAGCAGGTAAATCAGGTCATGGCTTCTTGGCCTTTTTTGGTTGCGGCTCATCTGAAGGGCCCGATGCAGCGTCCATGTCACGTGCAAAACACTTAAGGTGCTGATTCTCAAGCTATAACATCAGGGAAGCTAAACAGCTATGAAGGAGTTTGGGTAAGAAGGTCTTACATATAGCACAGGAGGTATGGGTGTGGTCTGGGCCTAGGCAAAGCAAGCAAAGGTCGTGAGAGTCTTTATGTGGAATCTGCCTTCCACACCGACACTTGCCCTTCCTAGCTGACATGTAAATCACAGCAAAATATTAAGGAAAAACTCCAACAGGGTACTTATCTGAACCAATGTCCGCAACTTGTCTGACGAGTGAAGCAGGCTATTAGCAGGCAGCAGAAAAGTTTTGAGGTTGGTATGTGCTGATGTCCGCTTTATACCCCAACATCTGTTTATGACCAACGTACATTTGATGATGTGCAGCATCGCACGTACCTCACATTACCAACAGACTTTTGTATTCTGCCTGATTGTACAAGTCAGCTGGTGGCAGACTCCCTCATGTTATGAATACTGCAGCATATGAACAGAAGGATGTACACTGATACACTGCTCTCTCCTTTCCCCTGCTTGTATGCTTTTCAACAGACTACATCTACAAGCTATGAAAAATGAAATACACATGCATATATTAATAACAATGTCAACAGTCCACAGGCAGTTTATTTCACTCCTGAGGAATAATGCATTTGAGCCAAAGCAACATAATCTACTATAGTGAACTGGTACCAGAGGGCCTGAAAGTTTGAATGTTTTTCATTTTTAAATAAACTATACTGAGCTAATACATTGTATAACATCTCTCCACCTGGCTCTAAATACACATGGAGACAACCAAGTTGCAGAACTACGTTGAAAGAAAGAAATAAGGAAATAAATGTGTTCTATAATTGCTGCACACAGATGCTCTCTTTTGTCATTTTAGATGCCTTGTACTTTTCAAGTGGTCCCCATAAACCATAGTCCTTTACAAAGAAAATACAGTTGAGCAAATATACTCACCATAATAGCAGATGCTGGAAAAGCAGGATCATTGATGTAGGAGATTAGTTATATGAAAGGGAAATAGCTGTAAATGGAGGACAACCCCCTGCCAGATCTTCTTCAGCAGGCAGACATCTGTGTGGACATATGGAATCAATTTTATACCATGCAGGCAGGATACAAAAGTGTACTTCGTAGTCTATTCAATTCAATTTGGTGTCAGGAAGTGACAAAGTTGGTATACCAGCAAATGTTTTTGGGGAAGGATTACGAAACACTGAAAGTCTAAATTATTTAAAAACACAGTAAAGTAAATAAAATAATTATAAATTTGCAAAAGCACACTGCAGTATACCATAACCAACTGGCTTTGGGAAGAACTGCTGTCTCAGGGGCTGACTCCTTCCAATGCAGTATCTAAATTGTTTGAGTGTAACAACAGTATGTAAACGTTACTAAACAAGAGAACAAAGTCAAATAAAGAAAGGAAACTGCATGGATCTGGTTCAAAAATAATTCAGAAACCACCCGAGGCATATAGCAGGATCTGTTTATAAAGACACCCTGTTCTTGAGCAATTTACATGGTGCTTTATGTATTAAGGATTGGGCAGCAAAGAGGTGCAGCTGTTAGTGCTGCAGACTCAACACTTGGTTACTAATCCAGTTATTGGCTGAGCTTCCTTCTATGTGGTGTCCATGTGTTTTTTTGACAGGTGCCCTGGCTTCCTCACACATCCCAAAGACATGGTGAAGGTGAATTGCTGAGCCTTCAAACTGCCTAAAGGAGTGCATGCTATGCATTGGCATCCTGTTCAGGATTAGCTTGTCTGCCTTATGCCTTTTATTAACCCTCATGACCCCAATGGATTAAACAGATAATCAGAGAATGAATGAAAGAAGACAATGAAATCTGCATTTTAAATATATTTCTTGAAGTGGCCACAACAAAGTGTTGAGGAGCTTGAAATGCTTACTAACCATCCAATAAGCAGCACTACTGTGAGATCATATGTACTGTTAAACAATTCAAACTGTGACTTCCAGTGGAGAATCATATACATTTGTAGATTATTTATATATCGTGGTTCAAGAGCAAGGTTAATGACAAGGAGAAAAGTATGGGAGATATGCAAGAACACCACTCCAAGGCATCAAGCATTCTGAGGCAGTGCTAATGCTCAGCTAACATGTTATTATTTCATGTAATAAAATAGAAAATGTCAGCAATCGGAGAAAACAGGACACGGATCCAACTAAACTTCTGAATGTGCAGAAAAGAGAGGCTCACTAACGTATTGGCACAGCATCGTTGCTTGGCATGGATGGGACTGAACGATCAAGCTTAATTTGGAGTTCCTGGTACACTGTACCATAACTGGTTTACTGGACAAGACTATTATTCTGCGATTGTTTTTAGGCCCTCTCTTTTAACCCTTAAGTGGTGGTCTTTTAGGACAATTAAATCTTTAATAGATTTACAACAAGATGCCGACTATAAATAATGGAAATTGGTAGAATTCCCTTTTAGAATAACTGGTTTCTTACATGATTCAGTCTTTAAAATGAATCAGTTTAGTGCTGAGATGCAGAAAGGCTACTGCCACCAGCACTATGGGGAAACACCTTAGTGCACTCAGGTGACAGAGATATACTGCTATTCAGAGATGCAATAAAATTGCATGGAGCAATGTCTAACTAGCGGATCATTATCATGTCTCTGACTTGAACACTGCACAGTTGCATCTACCCATGTTGGTATTCCCCCTACCAACATATACAGAACAGTTACAGAGGCACCTGCAAAAGCACACGTGTATATACACACATATACACATACACTAATACATACTGGAACACATACCCATACATCCTCATACACAAACAGAGACTGCTCTACAGCACTTACATCCCCACAGGACTAACAGCCTCACTTCTGCAATAGGACTGAAAGGGTACATGCCATCAAACACAATAGGACAGAATGGGTACATGCCATCAAACACAACAGGACCGAATGGGTATATGCCATCAAACACAACAGGACTGAATGGGTACATGCCAACAAACGCAACAGGACTGAATGGGTATATGCCATCAAACACAACAGGACAGAATGGGTATATGCCACCAAACACAATAGGACCGAATGGGTATATGCCATTAAACACAATAGGACTGAATGGGTATATACCATCAAACAACAGTAAGCACTTTTTTTCTTCACTTTCCAAACAGAATGGTGGAGTTAGTCTTTGAATTACTCTAGCATGCTATTCTAAATCCCAGTAAAAGGTTTGATGGAAGTGTACAAAGCCAATTAGCATTAGCTGCACCCCTGGACTGTTGTATTTGCATACAGTTTTCTCCAATGATACTGCTGTAGAACTGTGGACTGAAGCCTGATTGACAATGAAGAACTACAGTCTCCGAATCACTGTGGCATACCACACTAAGCAATCATACAATAAAAAGGACTTAGCAGTGTATTATGCATTTCTGAATCCTGGCTTAGGTGTTTTATTTAAGATCTTATGAAGAATGCATAAACAAAAGTCTTAGCCATTAATGTTTTAAAATAATGCAATAACCTGCTTCCACTATATGAACTGAACCAGTTCAAGTTAAGACAAGCTTAAACAGTATACTGCAGTGTGTGTGTGTGTGTGTGTGTGTGTGTGTGTGTGTGTGTGTGTGTGTGTTCACGTTTGCATTCAAATTTCTGTTAATCTGCTTTTCACCTGCATAAATGATTCTTTCTCAGAGATTTGCGCAGCTGCAGTCTACAAATATACTATACAATGCCAATGTGGACCGTTCAGTGCAGTTTAACTTATGCAACTGATAGCCAAATTCCAACTAAAAAAAGCAGTTCATTAATTTACCAATATTTCATAGGATGGAAAGATGTAGCATACACACTCATCATGTTGCTCTGTAGAGGATTATTGTTGGTACTTCTATTACACCCAGCTCAAAATAATTTTGAAATTTATCTAGCTCCTGGTATGGGTGTGTGTTTGTCCATGTGTTTTTTGGGGGAGAAGGCGGCCTGATGGCGCACATCATGACACGACATACAAGGTTAGGACAACCACCGCATGAAATGTACAAAGGAATGACAAAGACTAAACTAATTTTGCCTTATTTATAGGAAAATCTATTTGCAGAAGATGGATGAGCATGGGGGAGTAAGGAGGGGAATAAGCACTCACTACAGAAGGCCTTTTTGTGGATTAACAAACATATGGTGAGCACAAACAAAATTCTGAATAAAGGAAATAATCTTAAGAAGTGAGAAATAAGCCTTCCAGGGAAACTGCAGCTAATACAAAAACAAAAGGCAAGGGGTCAGAAACAGAGTCCAGACATATCAAGGAACAAAAGAGGCCTGACTCCTGTAATCACGATACAAGCAGTAATGTTCAGTGAAATGCAAGCTGACAACAACTGGCTACAGCAACAAAATCTGCAATGGGCATATTCTTGAGGAAGCACTGGAAGCAGGCACACCACACCCCGGAAGAGAAGTCTTTCAAAACAGCACAGTCCAACAGGTATAAGTCATTTGATAGCAGAAGGCAATGCAGCTTAGCAGACCACTTGGATAAGGTTTGCTAAGCTACTCTATGTTTAGTCTTAATGGGACTAAGAAAAAAAAAATAAATGGTGTCTTCTAGAAATTGTACCTTTACAAGTGAAGCCAGACATGAGGCAGATAGAAGAAACAAAAGATTCCTCCTCCTTGCAAACTATTTCACCAAAAAGAAAATGGGGGAGTCAAATGTCACCTCTGTGGTGTGTTGCCTTGCATTTTAAGGATCTCACTGCCCAGTAACTAACGCTAACTTGTGCTTTTTGTCATCTAACATTCAAGGCAAGCCTAGCACCCCATTTCCTCTCGCAGAAGTGGATTTTTAGTGCCTGTGATCTCTCTGAAAGAGACTGACTGACACAGAATGAAAATTCCCCAGTGATTCAGATAACATCTTTAAAGAAAGAATAAAGCTTCGGAATATATGACCAAATGACGTGGACATCCTACAGAAGGGCCTCACTGAGACAGATGCCTGGTGTCAGAGCCATGGCTTCAAGCTCAATGCCAAAAAGTGCAGTGTCATCCCCTTTGGTAAAAATTCTGTACCCATGAACTACCACATAGGCAGCAATCTACTTAACACCGAATGCGTGATAAGAGACCTTGGGACCCAGGTGGACAGTAGTTTCTCCTTTGATAGTCACATCGCCACAGTAGTCAGGAAGTCCTTCTGCACGGCACACCTCATCATAAAGGGGTTCTCATCCAGGAGAAAAGAGGTCATTGTTCCCCTCTACTCGTCAATCATTAGACCCATTATAGAGTACAACGCCCCTTTTGTAATGTACCTCACAAGACATCTGCAGCAGCTGGAAAGGCCACAGAAGTACCTCACAAAGAGGATCACTGGTCTCAAACAAATGCCCTACACTGACCGCCTCAAAAAACTCAAGCTTTACTCCGTAGCATATCGCCTACTCCGAGGTGATCTCTGCCTAACATATAAAGCTATGTCAAACCCAGAGCTGTTGGATATGCTACACCTAAAGAAATCCCACTCCCTCCAAGCTACACGCTCAAGGGACCTAAACCTTGTCACCACAATAAACACGACAGGCTGGAGGGATAGATTCCTGTCCCAGAGACTTCCTATACTCTGGAACAAGCTACCCATCTTTGTCAAGCAAAGTTCTTCATTAGCACTCTTCAAAAAAATCTTGAGTGGATGGGAAATAGGAAATGCACCCCAGGGATCACTTTCTTTGTGTCTGCTGGACAGTGGCACAGGAAAATAACTTTCTTGGGTGGTGTAAGCTATGGTACCTTGCTGGCTAGGCTTACATAGACCCTTGGGCCGATAGCCTAGTACCTACCTATGAACCTATATGACTGGCATAATAGTGAAGATCTTTACCTTACAGAAAAAAGGCAAAGTAATTTGATTCTGACTGCTGGTATTTGACTAGCCTTGTAATAAATAGCCTGCAGACTGATCTCCTAATCTCTACCTATGAAGTACACTATAGAAAAATCATCTCTGCAGAACCGATTAAACTGACACCTGAAAAACAATTGAAAAAAATGATCATTCCCCTGCATGCAACTTGTTCATACGTTTATAGCGAAGTACCAGGCTAGCTGCCCTTGCGGGCCATTTTAAGCCTAGCCAATTTCTGTTTTTGTGCACAAAATAACCTATCCCATTTGGTTATAGACTGGCCTTACTCATCCTATGGTCAATAATTATATATTACCCCTAATAAGAATAACTGGGATCATACCATAGATAATAGGAAGGGACCCACGTATGGGATAAACCATTCAGGAACTACCTCTGTCCAACAGTAGTAAAGGGGGCAGTCGTGGGGTAAATATTCTGTTTCCCATCCATAAATACAAGTTGAGCTAGAATATGGACAAGGATGAACTTTGTTTTATGTGGATGGGGAGTCTGTTCCACATCACCGTTACCCTCTGCGAGATGTAACTGTTCCTCCAAACCATTCTGTTGATGTTGCAGAAAAGGTTTATATCCCTGGACTGAGTATTTCTGATGCCATATGACTTGCTGATGTGAAGTAGATCCATCAATAATGGGTTGGAAAATGCCTTGTATGCCAAACACAGGTTACCTCTTAGCAGTCTGTATGATACAGAGTATAGTGACAGGGATTTGAGTGGGTCCATGTAGGTCACGTTTAAGCTTGTATCCTTCTTGTAAGGTACCTCTGTGGGCTTTCCAGTTGTTATATGTGTCTAGACAAATACATGCCAAAATGGGGCATTATATTCAATAAATGGCCTAATGCGGGCTGAGTAAAGGGGGGCAATGACATCCATAGATTTTGTGCTGTGTAATATAAAAGGACTTTCTTACAATAATAGACACACGCTGGTCAAACATTAGGTCACTGTCCACAAAAGTTCCCAAATCCTGAACTGGGTCAACTCTCAGGGGTATATTGCCAATGTGGTAGCTCCCTGAGATAGATAGCTTCCCAAAGGATAAAATAAATGTACTTTTTGCCATGTAGTTTCAGTCCATGATTTTGGCACTAGTTATGTATTTGAGAAAAACCTTCCTGCAGAGTGGCTACATAATTTGGCTATTCAATGACTACTCCTAGCTTGCAGTCATCTGTAAACTTAGTCAGCCAGAGTAGTTTGTTACTGGCTTTTATTTTCATTTTAATTTCAATATCTAAGTAATCAAATACTCCTAGATGAATATTTCTCAGTGAATTTCAAAAACTCGTTACTTATATTAATGTCATGCATAAATTCTTGAAACCTTGTTCTATCTCCTTTCCATAAAATAAAAAGATCGACAAATAGTCGATAAAACTGTATACATGTCATAGCTAAAGGATGTGTTAGCATGTGTGTTAATTCCCACTCGGCCATTACCATATTGGCGTAGCTACTGGCACATGGAGTGCCCATAGCTACGGCAGATATCTGTGCGTAACAGTTTTCATTAAAAACAAAGACATTACTGTTCAAAATCATTTCTAGCAAATTACATACAAAATCTATTTGCTCCATAGAAAATGCCTTCTTTCTAATCAGTTTCTAACCATCATTATTCCATCTGTATTGGGTATCACAGTAAATAAAGATACCATGTCCAGGGTTACCAATAAAACATCCCCTGTTAACCGATTATCTCCACCTTTAGTATATCCATATAGTTCCTGTAAAAATTGTTTACCGTCACATAAAATATATTCATGATTTTGCAGTACCGGTTTCAGTTGTTTATAAACATATATGGACAATGGGTCTTGTAAGCCATCTCCCACTGGCTACTATTCGTCTAAAAGGTGGTAAATAAGGGTCCTTATGGACCTTCGGTAGCCCTTGCAAAGATGGAACAAGTTATTGATCTACCACAAAATATCTAAACAGATCCTATGATATAATATTGCTGTTTACACAATCCATTAAGCCACTCAACATTCTATTTTTGATCTCATTAATAACATCAATGTCTATTACGTTATATGTTTTCATATCTTGCAACATTTCATTCATTCTTTGAAAATAAAACGGCTTATCCATTATCACTATTAAACCCCCCTTGTCTGCTGGTCGTATAACAAAAAGTTATGTACTCACCATAACGTTCGATGTATGTAGTCCACCTCGCCTCACATTCTTACCATTGGGTTCGGAGCCGAATATCGGCTCAGACTCTGCCTATTTACTAGCTCAAAAGTCTCTGATTGGCTGGGCTAAGAGGGTATCCCATAGTACACTGCTTCGCATCCCCAGATCTAATTTGCTGCAAATAACTCAATTATTGCATACATAACACACATCCATGCAAACAAAATATCCAAACAAATGAATCAAAGGGACTCTGCATGATAACATTTTTCCTCCAAATCCTTCAGGTAGGGGGGAAGGCGGGAGGGTAAGTAAGAATGTGAGGCAAGATGGACTACATACATCGAAAGTTATGGTGAGTACATAAATTCTTGATTTATGTAGACCTATCTCACCTACATTCTTACCCGTGGGACAGCGTCCCTAGCACCTACAACCTGGGTGGCTCATAGGAAAATACTCCTGAGAACTGTGGAGCCAAATGAAGATCTGCCCCTGGAAACCACGTCCAATTTGTAATGAGAGACAAAAGTGTGAGGAGAAGCCAAAGTGGCCGCAGCACATATATCATCTATCGACAATCTAGCTTGATAGGCTGTGGATGTGGAAACAACTCTTGTGGAGTGAGCTTTAGGTGGAAAGGGCAAAGTTTTACCTGCTGTGTGATAGATGAAGGAAATACAGCTGTCTATCCATCTAGAGATTGTGACCTTGGATACTGGAGAACCAAGCCTGTTTTCAGAAAAGGAGACAAAGAGTTGGTCAGATTTCTGAATCTCTTTTGTCCGATGGAGATAGAAGCGTAACTGTCTATGTACATCTAGTTGGTGAAATCTGAATTCTGCCTTGTTGGAAAAATTGGGGAAGAAAACTGGAAGCTCAATAGACTGATTTATATTAGACAGGAAAGCCACTTTGGGAAGAAAAGAAGGGTTTGGTCTAAAGGAGACTCTATCTTTATGGAAGATCAAATATGGGGATTTGATGGAAAGGGCTTGGATTTCGGAAACCCGCCTCGCTGAAGTGATAGCTATTAAAAAGGCTGTTTTCCAGGTTAGAAACTTTAACTCACAGGTGGCTGCAGGCTTGAAGGGAGGAAGAGTGAGGGCTTGAAGAACAAAATTGAGGTTTCAGGGCATAACAGGTTGTGATACTGGGGGACGAAGCAATAGGGTACCTTTGAGGAATGCTTTACATATAGTCTGTGTGCCATAAGGCTAGGTTCATTGGCTATGTGGAAGTTTGATATAGCCGCCAGCTGAACTTTGATGGTGGCTGAAGCGGACCCCTGATAGAACAAAATAGACAAAAATTCCAAAACAGAATCAATTGGTGCCATGTAGGGATCAATGCCCAAGTCCAAATAGAGAATCTTTTCCATTTGCTAAATTAGATTTTTCTAGTGGATGGTTTATGAGAGGACGACAAAATATGGACTACGTCTGGCGAAAAATGACATCTGACTAAGGATGGAAGTGGAGTAGCCAGGCTGACAGCCGGAATGTCCTCAGAGAGGGATGGAACTGACCTGACATGTGTGTCAGTAAGTCTGGAAGGGGTTCCAGAATCCAACGAGTATCCACCAGGTAGGGTTGAAGGAAGGGAAACCATACTTGACTAGGCTAGTGTGGGGCAATCAGAATCATCCTGCTTCCCAAGGATTGCGCTTTCTGAATCACCCTTGAGAGAAGGGGAAACGGAGGTAAAGCATAAAGCAGACTGGTGGGCCAATTGTGAGCTAGAGCATCCCTGGGTGATTCCCCCAGTGTGGGGATCAGCGAGAAGTAGTTGCTGCATTTCGCATTGAGGGGGCTGACAAAAAGATCGCATCAAAGTTGATCCCATCTGCTGAAGATTCACTCTGCCACCAGGTGATTCAGGGACCACTCGTAGGGCATAAGAATCGCCCTGCTTAGCTTGTCTGCTACCACATTGGTCTTCCCCGGGATGTGCGTTGCCACTATAAACCGTTGGGACGCTATTGCCCAATGCCACACGCGCATGGCCTCCCTGCATAGTGGATAAGATCTGGTTCCTCCTTGCTTGTTGAGATACCACACTACAGAAATGTTGTCTTGAGTGTATTGCAATGGTCCCTAGAGGGAGGACTTCTTGAAGTGCCTGCAACGCAAGAAGCACTGCGCTCATCTCCAGGATGTTTATGTGCAAATGTATCTTGTGCTCCTGCCACGTGCCTTGGACCATCCTGCCGAGATAATGCCCCCATCCTATCTGGGAGGCGTCCATGGTCACTGTGGCCACAGGGACGGGTGGAACAAAGGGTTTTCCTATGTTCAAGTTTTTGGTGCAAAGCCACCAATGGAGGTCCTGCTTGCATTTGTCTGTCATTAGGATTGGATGGGATAGCAGAAGTCTTTGGAGAGACCATTGGACAAAGAGAAGCCATTGAAGAATACTCACGTGTAATCTCGCTAATGGGACCAACATGATAGTAGCTGCCATGGTCCCTAGGAGTTGAAGAATCAGTCTTGCCTTCGCATGTCTCAGAGGCGTCAGCGTGAGAATTTGTTGTTGCAACCCTGTGATCCTTTCTTGTGGTAGAACGCTCGCATTTGAATGGTGTCCAGCTCTGCTCCTACAAAGGTGACACGCTGTAAGGGCAACAAGGCAGATTTTTTCCAGTTTATCATAATGCCTAATTGGTGACATAGACTGATGGTAGCGTCCCTGGTCTAAATTAGTAGATGCCTGGTGGGGGCGATGAGGAGCCAGTTGTCCAGGTACGGAAAACACCTGGAATCATTGACGTCTCAAGTGAGCCGTCACCACTGCCATACACTTGGTGAATACCCTGGAGGCTGTGGTAAGACCAAAGGGCAGGGCTCGAAACTGGAAATGTCTGGCTGCCAGCCGGAAGCGTAGATGACACCTGGATGCCCTGTCCAATTTGATATGGTAGTAAGCATCCTTCAGTTCGATGGAGCACATCCATACTTCCCTTTCCCAACAATGGGAGAATAGATTGTAGGGTGACCATATGGAATTTGGACTTTTGTACGTAATGGTTGAGCTGACTGAGATGTAGTATGGATCTCAGGTCCCCTGTTCTTTTCAGCACCAAAAAGAATCTTGAGTAAGTCCCTAATCCGATCTGGTCTGAGGGGACTGGTTGGATGACTCCTTTGTCTAGCAGCTGAGATACCTCTGAGGCTGCTTGATCCCTTTGACTGGGTGGAACGTCTGGGATTCTTCTGATGGGAGGGGGTACTGAACAGAATGGAATGGTGTAACCTCCGGAAATATCCTTAATACCCATCGGTCCTGGGAGATGTTTTCTCAGGCTTCCGGATACAAGGAAATTCGACCCCCGACTGGCTCCGGATAAGTACAGTCGGGCACACCCTCAGGAGTGAGAGTATGGGGAGCCACGAAAAGAGTTGCGATCCACAGAATTGTGGGGACCCCCTTTGCCTCTGGGGTGCCATCTCCCTGAATAACTCCTCCTTCCCCTGCCTCGGGAGGGGGTTTCACCTTGTGCGGCAGGAAAAAACCTTTGTGATTCTTGAACCACATCTTTCCCCCTCGCTGAGCCTTGGGATAAGGCCTAGACCGGAGGGAAAAATGGACCCCTACAGCAGACAGGGTCTTTCCCTCTTGCTCGCACCTGGTGAGGGTGTCTTTCACTTTGGTCCCAAACAAGGAGGAACCATCAAAGGGGGCATCAGTGAAGGAAGACTTGAAGGCCTCCACAAAGTGACACAGGCGCAGCCAGGCTTGCCTTCTAAGGGCTACACCTGAGCTGGCCACCCTACTTGCTCCCTTGGCCGCATATGAAATGAGTCGCATGGACGAGTTTGCGATGGAGTTGAGGGTAGAAACCTGTGCGTTGACTGTCTGAGCCACCGCTTCAGGTATGTTACCCGCAAGAGTATCTCCTATGTTACCCGCAAGAGTATCTCCCAACTCCTTAAGGAGACCTCTCTGGAGCCGAGTGAAATGAGATAAGTAGTTCAGTGACCTTAAGGTGAAGGTGGCTGAAGACAAGGTACGTTTCCCATACCGGTCCATAGTCCTAGACTCCATGTTAGGAGGATGGACCGAAGAGGAAGACTCTGCAACTTCTTCTGGGTGGCTGCCACCACCACCATGGCATCTACCAGGACTCCCTTTGTCAGAAATTCTTTTGCGTGAGGGGCGGAGAGAAATTTATTGGGGCGCCGCAGTACTGGCTCCACAGAATCAGGGTTTTCCCACACCCTTCGACAAATAAGGTCAAGAAGTTCATCGAAGGGTGGAGACACCCAAGAGGCGGAAGGTTGAGCGCCAAAAGCCTCAAGGAATACTGACTCCTCCTCGGCAGGGGTTTTGCAAGGCCGATCTCCTCTGTTTCAGTATCTCCAGGATATCAGAGAAGGAAACATCATCAGAGGAAGACTTGGGGGACCCTTCCGATTCCTCGAGGTCAGTATCGGAAGTGAGAGACTCATCCTGGGAGTCTATGTGCTTCCTCTTGCACAATTTCTGCCTGTGAGATTCCTCAGGGACAGGCTCTGAGGGACCTTCAGAAAGTGGAGGACCGCTCATGGGGATATCCTTAGGGCCTGGTGCTCTGCTGTCCAAGGATAGATGGGTGTCAGAAGCTCTCGCCGGAGTGGTGGGGGATGGAATGACTGACCCGAGTGACGTAGCTGACGACCTGGCCAGCGTGCTCCGCATGGCCTCGAAGACAGGTCCCCCTCCGAGTCCGAGGACCGGCCAGCCTCTGAGGCCATGACCGGGACCGAGGTCCCCCTAGCCGATGCACCGAGGGGGGAGACTCGGAACAGAGAGATGTCCCGAGGCATCCCCTTCGGGCCCGACAGAGGAGACCCGAGTCTCGAACCCTGTGGACGGAACCGACATGGTCGGAGCCAAGGTCGGCACAGATAAACCCAGAGGGGGTATCGGAGCCGGCGCAGGAACATTACTTGGAGAGGGACATACCGGCTCCGACAGCAAGGAAGTGCTCGTAGGAGGAATCGATGAAACAACCATAGGAACTGGCTCTGGAGCCGACTGGGTCGGAGCCGAAAACAATTCAGCCAACACCGGTGACTGCAGGAGCCTCTGCACCACCCTATCCACATCCAAATCAGAAAGCCTGGAGGATTTGGAGGAGATGGATGGAGACTGAGATCTCTTATCTGGTGAACCAAGCGTCACACTCGGCGACTGGCTCTGAATAGGTTCGAGAATGATCGGAGCGGACACTGATTCACTTAATACAGACACCTCCTGCGGCCCCGAGGACGGTGGAGCAGAGGAAGCAGTATCGGTGGAGCAGAGGAAGCAGTATCCAATATAGTAATTTTCTCTGGAGGCTCCAAAGATGCTGATGGAGCCGGAGACCTTTTCTTGGACTTGGAGGACTTAGATTTCGACTGGGAGCTGGGAGTCGAATCTATAGCCTCCTCAAAAGATGGTTTAAGCAGTCCCTTTAAAATCAATTTGTTTTCCCTCTCTTGGAGCACCCTAGGAATGAAGGCGTGGCAAAAGCTAGACGACTCCTGTAAATGGATGGCTCCAAGACAGCAAACACAGAGTATCCATCCGTGATGGACATTTTATATCCGCACTTTGAACACTTTTTAAAGCCAAGGCTTATGTTCTTTCTGATCCTTAGACATATCCAAAGAGTTAACGACTTCCAACAGGTGCAAGGCACACAGAGTAACTACAGTTAACAATTACCAAAAAAAAAAAAAAGCGGGAAGCCCACAACTTAGACAGCACCACAGGGTAGAGCAAAGCTCTAAACCAACAAACAAGAAACAACGAGAACACAGAGAGAGAACCTCTAACTTAAACGGTTCTCAAAAAAAATAATATACAACAGTATACAATAAGAAACAGACAAACTACTGACTAAGGGAGGAGTAGGTCATCTAACTAAACAGGCCTAGCCCATGGGAACTGTTAGGGATACCACAAAAAACACAACTACCGCAGCAAAAATAGCTATTAAAAATAGCTTCTGAAGTATGAAGCAAGCAATTCCTCAAGAGAAATTAATTCAAAAAGAGTACTTAGCCACAGCCAAGCAAGACCACATCCGAGCTCTACAAGCGGCAAACGAGATCTGGGGATGCAAAGCAGTGTACTATGGGATACCCTCTTAGCCCAGCCAATCAGAGACTTTTGAGCTAGTAAATAGGCAGAGTCAGAGCCGATATTCGGCTCCGAACTCACGGTTGAGAATGTAGGCGAGATAGGACTACATAACATTTATGGATGTATCATTTTCCAACTGTTTCAGTGCATGTTTTTCATCCTCATTTAAATTTTCAAAACCTTTCCTTCCATTTCTATGTGCAAAATATTCATACATTTCTTTCTCACAAAATTTATAAAATATATCTAATAACGGATGACTCTGAGGAGAATGCAAACTAGGTTTCCTAAAGATAAAATCTCTTTCTACATTTTCATTACTGCCAAAAATAATTTTTAATTGCACATTACATAAAAGCAGTTTGCAGACTATCAAAACGTCTGCTATGTCAGCAGATTGGGCGGGGAAAAATTGAAGTCCCCTATTTAATATGGAGCGCTCACTAATGGTTAAATACCTTTGAGAGATGTTCCATATCAAGTCCGTTTCGTGTTGTTCCACATTTTCTGTATTGTGTTGGGCTCTTGTGGCTCGTTCCTCCTCTTTTCTTCTGAGGGTCTAAACCATCCGACTGCTTTCTCTTTGATCGGATGGGCATAGCAAGAGAAAAAGAAGGCTTACTGGTCAAAGGTTTCTTCGGTCTCACCAACATCTCAGAAGAAACTCCCATCTCTCTAATTGGGCATTCAGTCTCTCTTATAATCTCTCCAATTGGCACAGTGTAGATAGATGTTCCCTCACTGGCTGGAGATTATATTGTTACTTCCTTGTTACACACATTCCATTCTATGGCTATATCTTCCGTTAAATTCATAGATATGATATTTGTTACCATTCAGCCATACTTTTCCACCTGCCTAGAATGGTGATATAAGTTAGACTGTACCATTCTCGATTTGGGCCATGCAAAAACCTGGCCCCTTTCAAAGTCCACATAATCATGCTGGATTTTAGTTCTCTTTTACCATATCAATTTATATTTATACAGCCTAACATGTTCCATTACATTGTTCGTATGGGTCTCTGCTCCTTCTGAGCCCAAAATCTGTGCAATGACAGCATACTGTTTTTTGATTTCTACACTCAATTGCTCTTTCATAGGTGTAAAATAATCAATGAGCAATTTCATATATGCATGACTCGTTTCAAGATTGATCTGCTGCCATTTGGCCAACAGATCCGGATAAGAGTCACCAA
This sequence comes from Protopterus annectens, assembly GCF_019279795.1. Lineage (NCBI taxonomy): Eukaryota > Metazoa > Chordata > Ceratodontiformes > Protopteridae > Protopterus > Protopterus annectens. Next base: position 237,086,754 of record NC_056751.1, read on the forward strand.
ATTTCGGCATAACTAGTACCTGCAATCCCAGTTGTACTATCCGCTTAGTACCACATGCCTCAAAATGCAGTCTCTGGTATAGTAACCTTTTCAAATGGAAAAAAAAAAATCATTCTCCATTTTTGTTGCAGCATCACATACTGTCTGCATCTCACCGGCATTCAGTTCACGTTCATCAGTATTACTCACTGCAATATTATCCAAATGGGGATTGTTCACCACTTTTAACAGCTTAGTGATGGAGCATCTCATATCAAGAGCAGTCTGGTTGTTATCACAATTGTTAAGCCAGGACAACTCTTCTGCCATGCTTCTGGTGGATACAAAATGAGTCGCAGCAAAAAAAGATATAGCCACACTTAAGAACGATGCAGGATAGTAACACACCAAGTAAACTTAGAAAAATAAATAAATACTTCCAGCAGCTCACAGCAGACTCTCTAAATAACGTCAGGCTCAGTAACTTCTTAAAATGTTTTATTAGGTAAGCGCTTTCACAAACAATATATTTTATTCCTCAGACCTTAATAATATAACAGACATACAGCTTCATTTTACCTCCCTATTCATTACAAATACACCAATCACAAATCATTTCTCATTATGTTGCAACACAGTCCGTATAACCCTTTCATTAACAAATTTCATAAAACCAGTATAAAAAGCAAATATAAACAAAAAAAAAGAAAGCAAGTAAAAAGATGAAAAACATTGTAAAAATTCTGTTATTTTTTCAACCTTCTATTATTCAGTTTTGAAGTAATAGCTATAACAAACAGAAGGTTAAGGGAGAGGATAAGGGACCACATGTACTGCCTGAGGAGGGGACATGTATATAGTGCTGTAGCCAAGCATATATTAGAGCTTGGCCCTAAACATCAGTTTAAATTTAGTGTGTTAGAAATTGTAATGGAGATTGTGAGGCAAGGGAATATAAATAAAGTCAGTGAAGAAAAAGAGTTGAAATGGATAATTAAATTCAGTGCACATTTAGGGAAGCCCCTTAATGATCATATAGCTATTGCTTCAAAACTGAAGAATAGAAGGCTGAAAAACGTAACAGATTTTTTAGTATGTTTGTCATCTTTTTACTTTCTTTCTTTTTTGTTTATATTTGCTTTTTATACTGGTTTTATGAAATTTGGTAATGAAAGAGTTATACGGACTGTGTTGCAACATAATGAGAAATGATTTGTGATTGGTGTATTTGTAATGAATAGGGGGGTTAAAAAGAAGCTGCATGTCTGTTACATTATTAAGGTCTGAGGAACCAAATACATTGTTTGTGAAAGTGCTTACCTGATAAAACGTTTTAAGAAGCTACTGAGCCTGACGTTATTTGGAGAGTCTGCTGTGGAGCTGCTGGAAGTATTTTATATATATATATATATATATATATATATATATATATATATATAAATATATATATATATATACATATAAATATATATATAAAATATATATATTATATATATATATATATATATATATATATATATATATATATTATATATTCCACACCACTTCAAGTAAAAATAGCTTGCTACATCTTTAGCCACAACATACAATAAGGTGCAATTACCAACAAAGTACAAAAAATATGTATATTAATGCTTGCAGGTCACGGACTACCCTGATCTCCTCCTCACCTGCTCCCAAGGTCAGTACACTGAGAATTCCTTAATTGTGAGGGGCCCCCATCTCTGAGGGGTAAAGCAGACTGGTGCTGGTGAGGATAGAACAGAATACTACAGAGGGGAGCGAGGACATGGCTGAAAGCTGCAGAGAGAAGGAAAAAAAAACATGGTGGCTTCATTAACAGCAGCAGCAGCAGCAGCAAAAAAAAAAAAAAAAAGTTCTCTGCTCACTTCATTCATCTTTGAGAATAATTTTCTTATTAAAAGTATCTGACAAACTGTAACAGTTTGCTGATGTTTAATCCAAGGTAAAATGCCAACACTGCAATTAATACAGTCTTGGCAATGCACACAACTACTCCCATAAGAAAGACATACAGAAAGCTAAGTGCAATATGTATACTTTGTAGTCTGCTTATCAAAAGTAGCACAAGTGCAAATTAGATTTCTATATGCAGCACTGCCTGTGACAAGGAAAACCCTCAGCTGTACAGGTTAGCCTTTTGAAAAATCCAAGAATTTTAACACTACACTACAATAAGGCCAATGTCCTCATTTAACCTTGCTGAGAAGTCTACTTTATCTCAGAGGCAAGTGTGTGTAATTCAAGGCTAGAAAGACTTTAGACACATGTTTCCAATTTTACTGGATAAGAATCCAAAAACAGATTTAAAAACCTTTGGGTATATGAAAACTGAATTCTGAGTAGCACGAATAATGCTGTGTCACACAGACCTTCAACTAACCAGTTTATTACTGTAACCTGCCAGCATTCTGATTAGTGAAGTTCACATTTTATAGAAATATATATGACTGATTAAGCTCTCGCATGATAATCCATTCATACACAAATTCCAATAAAACCTTCTCTTTTTTTATACGATGCACCCCTGAGGTTTTTCCAGTATTCCACAATATAACTGAAGCTAGCAGATTTTGTGCTTCTGGCTAATAATTCCACTCACCAGCATCCCTTCTGTACAGGACTTTCTTGTATATCCTAATGTTGTATAACACAGATTACAAATGTTGTATCTGGCATCGTACTGCTGACCTAATTAACTCTTGAATTCTATACTACTATTTACAACTACCGTAGGAGCCCTTCCTTCAAGCTGATTAATACTTTACTGACCTGCTCTAATACAACCGACATCACAGCTTTTAAACAAGTTTCTTAAAAGATACAAAAATTAAGGTTACTTATTTATTTATTTAACATTTGTTTATGGGAAAGTCTGACTTGGAACGAAGACCATTTTCAGCGGAAGACCGGGGAGAAATGCTCCAGATGTAGGTCTTTGTAATGTGGGAGGAAACCGGAGCACCCAGAGGAAACCCACATGAACACAGGGAGGACATGCAGACTTCGCACAGAAGGCACCCCAGCAGGGAATTGAACCAGAGAACCTCTTGTTGTGAGGCAACAAGGCTACCAATGCACCACTGCGCCGTCAAATTTATCTCTATTTTTCTATGTGCATTCCATGAAGCCTTCCTGGGTTTGTCTGCCACAATCTACTTGATAAATACTATTTGTTTTTTGTTCTACTGCTTACTTGTCAACAGTTACCCCAATGTATAATCTTTAATTAGTAATTTGGTAATTTGTTAGTCGATAATCACATATGTGGGATACTCTGAATCCCCATTACATCTATCCATAAAAGCATATAAAATACAATCAAAATAGTTCAAAAACACTTAAACTAAACATAAAATGTTATACCAGGAAACTAAACAATGTAAACCTAAAAACTGAGTAAGAAAAAATTAACCTATCCTGGAACACTAGAATGTAAATGCATTCAAATTTGCAAGTGAAGCTAAGGGGAGTTAACAACAAATATGCATCAATAGCAGTTATGGGCTTGCTGTGTCCACACTGAGGTATACAAAAACTTAGAAACCACATTGAAAAGCAAGTTAAAACAGTCTTGGATGCTTGGGAGGCAAATATTGTTATTGAGTTAGTGAAACTTGTGTTCATTTACAGTCAAATTATACCTACCAGTCCAAAAAAGGCTCAGCGTGAAACAGCTAGAAATAGAGTGGAAGGAGTTGCACAGAAAAAAAAAAGTTAATTATTAGCACAAAATTGTGTCAGTAGCAGGTATAAAGTCTATAAAATACAGTAATTTGACTTAATTATAACAGAGGAAGCCACGGTGGTGCAGTGGTAGCGTTGCTGCCTCACAGCAAGAGGTTCTCCCGTTTGATTCTCGGCTGGAGAGCCTTCTGTGTGGGATCTGCATGTCCTCCCCGAGGTAGAGTGGCATTTGAAGACATGCGTGAATGGGTGTGCCTTCGTTGAAGGTTGGGTATCGAGCTGGCACCTCGACATCGTAAAAATCTACTGCCAATCATTGGTGGACTGGAGTTCCACTGTGGCGACCCCTAACCAGGAAAAGCCGAAAGAAGAACATAACAGAGGAGATCCATAGCCTTGGTGACTCCAGAGGTATTTTAAACAGAAAAAAAGGATCTGTAAAGTAATGAAGTGGTTTCTACAAAGATTAGGAATGGAACTACTAAATATAATTTTGCAGAATGTAAATGGTATAGTAGATGCAGGGAAATTTGTCTCTTGTCCTACCTCTACAAGGAAAAAGTAGGCAGTTATTTTAATAAACAGATATGCAAATATTAAAACAGAGGAAGAAAGGATTGCTAACCATGTCAAGCGATGGTGAGAGGGTACTGCAGTGGTAGAAGAATGACAGCAGTAATTATTTACTACCCAAGGCAAATACTGTAGCACTAAAGTCAATGTTAGGAGAAATAATTTCAGTAGGGAATACTGGTAATCAGGCAGAACAGCAATTTAGTTTGTAATTTAAGGGCCATATTGGGTGGGCTGCGGAGAAAGAATGTACCTGGTAAAGTATGGTACTTGAAATGCATTGTCTGGGCTGAGAGATGCGGGTAACATCAGGAAGAAAGAGAGAGATTTTATGTATTCTCCTCGGTATATAATACTTGTAAAATCTATCTACTCTTGACCATCTCAGACAAAATTGTAAACCTGGTAAACAGATTAGAGGTAATTGCCTTTTCAGACCATGCCCAACTAAAATGCAACTGAAAAGGTCACAGAAACTTGAAGGAGGAAGAAAGACACTGGTGGTTCCCAGTTCATTTGCTTAAAGGGGAAAGCTTTAAAGTTTGGGTGTTGGAACTACTCAGAGACACAATGGTACAAGTTAAAGGTGTCAGCGTGAATTTGGGAAGAAAGTAGAATGACAAAGATGAGATTTAGAATGTTAGTGGCTATAAGGTAAACAGATGCCAGTGGAAAAAAGAAAAATACAAGGAGGGGGTTTGGCTACTGTTAAACTATCCATTTTTATGCTGTAGCTGTTTTAAGCGGGGAAGAGCAAGGAATGATAAAAGGTGCTAAAAGACAGGTTTGGAAGTCTTGACAAATTAAATTACAAAAGAAAAACAGCACTGAAGCAGTTTTATTTTGGTTGTCACTCAAATTTGAAATGTTTATCACAAAAAATAAGGCAACAATGAAAAAAATATTCATCATTACAAATATTTGAAATAGTAAAATAAGTGAAAATGATGAATGAAATGGAAAATATTCTATTGGGCTTCAGCAATTATTAAGAGCGTATGTACAGGGAAAGGAAAAAAGAGCACACCTGTTATAAAAGACAAATCTGTATTTAAGTGAATGTCAGAGACGCAAGATTTTGAATCTAAATATTAGGAATTAAGAGGGATAATGACAGAAGAGGAAAAAAAAAAAACATTAAAATACTTGCCAATAGGAATGCCCCTAAGAAACTGTTGAAACAGTTAAGTTGTTTTGACAGAGTCATGTCTTTATACCAAACATTTTGAATGTCAAATGCCACAACACAGACACTCAAAATATCAGAACAGAAACAAATCCCCTCAAAAGAAAGAAAAGAAAAATACATCAAGAGAGACCATAATCCCCTTCCACACTACTTATCTAACCACGAGACTGCGCTATAGTAGGTAAGGGGCCAATTCCTTGATCCCTGCTGTACTGCAATCCCCTACATTTGGCTTCCCATTCACTACAATACTGCAGTATTTTCGATTTTGACTGTAGGTATTGGGCAATTGATATTCAAAATATTTGATTTAAAAATGTGCATCCCTTGTAACCATATGCTGGATACAGGAGATATTCCAGCATCGTAGAAAGTAGCTGTCATACTTAAAAAGAGGAAAGATCCGCTGATCCAGGATTGTACAGTCCAATCTTAGTCCCTGTTCATGATTAAAGATTTTTATGATAATTCAAGCTAAGACTCTCTTAGGTTTTAATTGTTAAAATTAAGGAGCAACAGAATTCATAGAGAATAGGCAAACTTTAGACAATATCAATAAAACCTTGGTGATGCAGACAGATGCAGAACAAAAGAAAATTTATGCTGATAGGACTACCTGCTGAGAAAGCATTCAATGGAGTAGATGGAGAATTCCTGAAGAAGGTTTTAGGTATTTTCATGATTTGTGAAGGGGCACACCCAAGGATTAAAACAGAAGTGAGATTACCTTTAAGATTAGCATTCTCAAAAGGAACAAGACAGGGATATCACCTTTCCATCTTGCAGTGTATCTGGAAACTATGATGGTTAAATAAGGCTACGAAGCATAAGTGGATATTACTGACTTGGTAGGCAAGAGAAAATATCATTGCTTGCTGATGACACACTTCTTTATACACAGATCCTGCCCAAGATATACCAGCCTTGCTCCACTTGCGGAAGTAGTTCTAGGAAATTGCAGGATATAAAATCAATTAAAATAAAATAAAGGCTATAAATATGAATATTAATATAAGCTTTGGTGCAAAAATGAACTCAGACTGCCAGAGAAATATAGAAGGAAGTAAATGATTAAATAATAAAGATCAACCAAAGAAACAAATGCTACATATAGATAAGAATAGTGAAATACAGGCAATTTGTTTACTGCCACTAGTTCTACATGCTGGGAAAACAAGTTGTTATGTACTCACCATAACGTTCGATGTATGCAGTCCATCTCACCTCACATTCTTACCCATGGGTTCGGAGCCTAATATTGGCTCCGACTTGGCCTATTTACTAGCTCAAAAGTCTCTGATTGGCTGGGCTAAGAGGGTATCCCATAGTACACTGCTTCACATCCCCAGATCTAGTTTGCTGCAAACAACGCAATTATTGCATACATAACACACATTCATGCAAACAAAATATCCAAACAAATGAATCAAAGGGACTCGGCATGATAAAATTTTTCCTCCAAATCCTCCAGGCAGGGGGGAAGGCGGGAGGGTAAGAAAGAATGTGAGGCGAGATGGACTACATACATCGAACGTTATGGTGAGTACATAACTTCTTGATGTTATGTAGTCCTATCTCGCCTACATTCTTACCCGTGGGACAGCATCCCTAGCACCTACAACCCGGGTGGCTCATAGGAAAATACTCCTGAGAACTGTGGAGCCAAACGAAGATCTGCCCCTGGAAACCACGTCCAATTTGTAATGAGAGACAAAAGTGTGAGGAGAAGCCCAAGTGGCCGTAGCACATATATCATCCTTCAACAATCTAGCTTGATAGGCTGTGGAAACAGCTCTTGTGGAGTGGGCTTTAGGTGGAAAGGGCAAAGTTTTACCTGCTGTGTGATAGATGAAGGAAATACAGCTGGCTATCCATCTAGAGATTGTGACCTTGGATACCGGAGAACCAAGCTGGTTTTCAGAAAAGGAGACAGAGTTGGTCAGATTTCCGAATCTCTTTTGTCCGATGGAGATAGAAGCGTAACTGTCTATGTATATCTAGTTGATGAAATCTGAATTCTGCCTTGTTGGAAAAATTGGGGAAGAAAACTGGTAGCTCAACAGATTGATTTATATTAGACAGGGAAGCCACTTTGGGAAGAAAAGACGGGTTTGGTCTAAGGGAGACTATCTTTATGGAAGATCAAATATGGGGGTTTGATGGAAAGGGCTTGGATTTTGGAAACCCGCCTGTTGAAGTGATAGCTATTAAAAAGGTTGTTTTCCAGGTTAGAAACTTTAACTCGCAGATAGCTGCAGGCTCGAAGGGAGGAAGAGTGAGGGCTTGAAGAACAAAACTGAGGTCCCAGGGCATAACAGATTGTGATACTGGAGGACGAAGCAATAGGGTACCTTTAAGGAATGCTTTACATAGTCTGTGTGCCATAAGGCTAGGTTCATTGGCCAGTGGAAGTTTGATATAGCCGGCAGCTGGACTTTGATGGTGGCTGAAGGGGACCCCTGATAGAACAATATAGACAAAAATTCCAAAACAGAAGCAATTGGAGCCGTGTAGGGATCAATGCCTCTGGAATGAGCCCAAATAGAGAATCTTTTCCATTTGCTAAAGTAGATTTTTCTAGTGGATGGTTTATGAGAGCACGACAAAATATGAACCACGTCTGGCGAAAAAGTATGACATATGACTAAGGATGGAAGTGGAGTAGCCAGGCTGTCAGCCGGAGTGTCCTCAGAGAGGGGTGGAACTGTCCCGACATGTGTCAGTAAGTCTGGAAGGGGTTCCAGAATCCAAGGAGTATCCACAAGGTAGGGTTGAAGGACGGGGAACCATACTTGATGAGGCCATTGTGGGGCAATCAGAATCATCCTGCTTCCCAAGGATTGCGCTTTCTGAATCACCCTTGATAGAAGGGGAAACGGAGGTAAAGCATAAAGCAGACCGGAGGGCCAATTGTGAGCTAGAGCGTCCCTTGGTGATTCCCCTGGAGGGGGGATCAGCGAGAAGTAGTTGCTGCATTTTGCATTGAGGGGGCTGGCAAAAAGATCACAGCAAGGTTGACCCCATCTGCTGAAGATTCGCTCTGCCACCAGGCGATTCAGGAACCACTCGTAGGGCATAAGAATCGCCCTGCTTAGCTTGTCTGCTATCACATTGGTCTTCCCCGGGATGTGCGTTGCCACTAGAAACTGTTGGGAAGCTATTGCCCAATGCCATACGCGCATGGCCTCCCTGCATAGTGGATAAGATCTGGTTCTTACTTCTTCTTTCACTTTGGTCCCAAACAAGGAGGAACCATTAAAAGGGGCATCAGTGAAGGAAGACTTGAAGACCTCTGCAAAGTGACACAGGCACAGCCAGGCTTGCCTTCTATGGGCTACACCTGAGCTGGCCGCCCTACTCGCTCCCTCTGCTGCATACGAAATGAGTCGCATGGACGAGTTTGCGATGGAGTTGAGGGTAGAAACCTGTGCGTTGACTGTCTGAGCCACTGCTTCAGGTATGTTACCCACAAGAGTATCTCCCAACTCCTTAAGAAGATCTCTCTGGAGCCGAGTGAAATGAGATAAGTAGTTCAGCGACCTTAAGGTGAAGGTGGCTGAAGACAAGGTATGCTTCCTGTACTGGTCCATAGTCCTAGACTCCTTGTTAGGAGGATGGACTCTGCAAGTTCCTTCTGGGTGGCTGCCGCCACCACCATGACATCTACCAGGACTCCCTTTGTCAGAAATTCTTTAGCGTGAGGGGTGGAGAGAAATTTGTTGGGGCGCCGAGGTACTGGCTCCACAGAATCAGGGTTTTCCCACACCCTTCGACAATTAAGGTCAAGAAGTTCATCTAAGGGTGGAGACACTCAGGAGGCAGAAGGTTGAGCGCCAAAAGCCTTAAGGAACACTGACTCCTCCTCGGAAGGGGGTTTGGAAGGCCAGTCTCCTCTTTGTTTCAGTATCTCGAGGATATTGGAGAAGGAAACATCATCAGAGGAAGACTTGGGGGACCCTTCCGATTCCTCGAGGTCAGTATTGGAAGTGAAAGACTCGTCCTGGGAGTCCATGTACTTCCTCTTGCACAATTTCTTTCTGGGAGGTTCCTCAGGGATAGGCTCTGAGGGACCTTCAGAAAGTGAGGGACCACTCGTGGGGGGTATCCTTGGGGCCTGGAGCTCTGCTGTCCAATGATAGATGGGTGTCAAAAGCTCTTGCCGGACTGGTGGGGGATGGAATGACCGACCCAAGTGACGCAGCTGACGACCTGGCCAGCACGCTCCGCATGGCCTCGAAGGTGGGTCCCCCCGAGTCTGAGGACCGACCGGCTTCCAAGGCTATAACTGGGACCAAGGTCCCCCTAGCCGATGCACCGAGGGGGAGACTCAGAACCGAAAGATGTCCAGAAGTATCCCCTTCAGGCCCGACAGAGGAGACCCGAGTCTCGAACCCTGTGGACGGAACCGACATGGTCGGAGCAGAGGTCGGCACCGATAAACCCAGTGGGGGTACACTCGGAGTGGGACATACCAGCTCCGACAGCAAGGATGTGCTCGGAAGAGGAATCGATTAAACAACCATAGGAATTGGCTCCAAAGCCGACTGGGTCAGAGCCTAAAATAATTTAGCCAACATCGGCGACTGCAGGAGCCTCTGCACCACCCTATCCACATCCAAATCGGAAAGCCTGGAGGATTTGGAGGAGATGGATGGAGACTGAGACCTCTTATCTGGTGAACCAAGCCTCACACTCGGCGACCAGCTCTGAATAGGTTCGAGAATGATCAGAGCGGACGCTGATTCACTTAATACAGACACCTCCTGCGGCCCCGAGGGCGGTGGAGCAGAGAAAGCAGTATCCAATATGGTAATTTTCTCCGTAAGCTCCAAAGATGCTAATGGAGCCGGAGACCTTTTCTTGGACTAGGAGGACTTAGATTTCGACTGAGAGCCGAATCTATAGCCTCCTTGAAAGATGGTTTAAGCAGTCTATTATGGTTTAAGCAGTCCCTTTAAAATCAATTTGTTTTTCCTCTCTTGGAGTACCCTAGGACTGAAGGTGTGGCATAAATTACACGACTCCTGTAAGTGGATGGCTCCAAGACAGTAAACACAGAGAGTGTCCATCTGTGATGGACATTTTATATCCGCACTTTGAACACTTTTTAAAGCCAGAAGGCTTATGTTCTTTCTGATCCTTAGACATATCCAAAGAGTTAACGACTTCGAACAGGTGCAAGGCACACAGTGTAACTACAGTTAACAGTTACCAAAAAAGGGCGGGAAGCCCACTACTTGGACAGCAGACAGTACCACAGGAAAGAGCGAAGCTCTAAACCAACAAACAATAACAACGAGAACACAGAGAGAGAACTTCTAACTTAAACGGTTCTCAAAAAACAATATACAATAAGAAAAAGACAAACTACTGACTAAGGGAGGACTAGGTCCTCTAACTAAAATGGACCTAGCCCATGGGAACTGTTAGGGATACCACAAAAAACACTACTAAACACGCAAACATAACTACCGCAGCAAAAATAGCTATTAAAATAGCGTTTGAAGTATGAAGCAAGCAATTTCTCAAGAGAAATAAGTCAAAAAGAGTACTTAGCCACAGCCAAGCGAGACCACGTCCGAGCTCTAGAAGCGGCAAACGAGATCTGGGGATGCAAAGCAGTGTACTATGGGATACCCTCTTAGCCCAGCCAATCAGAGACTTTTGAGCTAGTAAATAGGCCGAGTCGGAGCCGATATTCAGCTCCGAACCCATGGGTAAGAATGTAGGTGAGATAGGACTACACAACATCACATTTTTATCAACTAACTGAAAAGATATGGGAGGCAGTCAATAGAGAAATAAGGGATTTTTTCTGGAATAAAAAAAGTCTTTTCTACTTCATACTAGGTCTATGTCATCAGAGAAAGGAGTCTTGGCACACCCAGTTGGCTAGCTTAACATATTTAGCCAAGTATTGGAAACAAATTATGGCTATACAAAAAAATAACATAAGTAAATTGAAAGATTAGGCTTTTGCCTCAAAGGAATTAAAGAAAGACAGGACAGACATCTTACCAGTCCTAAGCAGATATGCAGATGCTTCAGTTAATTAGTATGGCTCATTCACACTTGGGGGGGGGGGTATATGTATGTATATACACATACACATAACCCACAGGGAAAACTGGTACTTCTGAGCAGCAAAGCTGCTGGTTGAAAATCCTAATTTTTTCCTACATGGTCCTGTAGCAGACAACCAATGTGAATATAACAGTAATTAAAAATACAGTGAAGGAATATTTAAAATATTTAAAATAAAATGGAGTATCTGTTAGTAAAGATTATTATGATCCAGTTTTCTAAGTTCACGTTTAGATCTGATGGAGCAGTTTCTGTTTAGTCCTGGGTGCCAGCAAGCCTTTAGGCGAATTTGTTACTCTTGTTCCTTTTTCTCAAGTATAGCTCCTTGTGTTGTCTTCAAGTAGGCCAGTGGTTACTTTCTCTTATATATGGCAAACACATTTCTCAAAGTTCCTGCAGTGTAGAGCATGTCTGGTTAGTGGATTATTAAGATCTTTTAGTTGGACGCCTGATAAGTGTTTAGTAACGCTTACCTTTAGGACATTGAAAGTCTTGCCTATGTAAAATGTTCTACATGCTATGCAACTGGTCCAGTAAACTACAAACTTGTATCTCTTGCTGTGCTGTAATATCTCTTTTTTGGGTTTGGACAATAAAATCTCTTTGTCTTATTCAAAGTCACAGCATCTGCATCCTGGAGCCATGCAGGAAAAGGTGTGAGGATTTGACTTTGTAGTTGGCAAAGCATGTCCTTCTACCCAGCTCCTAATATTTCATCCTTCACAACAGATGAAAGTAGACTCAGGGTCTGGTATCGGTTTCCACAGATGATGCTCCAGTTTTCATGCATGATACATTTTATTTCCAGAAAGCCCTTTGAAAATGTGAGAATCATACTTATGTTTCTCTTTGTCAGTATCATTTTGTGAGCTCACTGTCTTAAATTGTTCTCTTCATGGTGGACTAAACAGAGTTGGTCATAATTCTGTTTCACGGTTGAATTCGGACCTCTCTCTCGTGTGTGTGTATATATATATATATATATATATATATATATATATATATATATATATATATATATATACACACACACACACACACACACACACACACACACACACACACACACGCACACACACACACACAGTGAGATTTTGAAGAAACTCCCCTTATGACCTGGGCAACAGATCTAGCCCCCCACAGGACTAAGGGTGACAGGTGAGAAACAAAGATATTGGTCAAGAGGCTTAAAAATGGTGTAGGCTGGGAAGAGGCTGTGAAAAAAAATGGAAAGGCAAGAGATAGAAAGAAGCTAAAAGGGAGCTTGGCTTAACAAACAGACTTTTTTTCTAGAACATACAGAGCTTAGTTTTGGAATCTAATCTATTAGATAAAGGATGAGGGCAGGGGAAACAAGACTACAGTTTGTTTACTTCTCAAATCTAGAACTGAAGGAGCTATTATGTAAAACCTATATGGCTTTACTGGATAACCAATGGTGAAAAAGGGGATTCCACGAGAACGGAGTGGAGCTGGAATCAAGTGTCAGAAGAACAAGGGAAGCAGATCCGTTTAGCCCCTGGCTATGACAAGTCGCACAAAATTACAACTTCTGAATGGAAATGTCTTAATGAATATTTCTACATTCCTAAAAAGCTTCATATGCTCAATCATGTTAATGGCAGCTGTTGGAAATGTAAGACAGATGAAACTGGGACCTTGGAACATATTTTCTGGAAATGCACAGAGATATGAAGGTGTTCAAGATGGCTTTGTAGGAAATGATGGCAAACAAAATTAGTCTGGGAAGGATATGTCCTGAGAAAACAACTATTCCTTTTAAGTTGGGATTTAGCACGCACATGACCTGCTGAGCAATTATAGAGCTCTGACAACTTTGATTATGTTAGTGGTAAAAAAAAAAAAAAAAGAAATTGGAGAGGTATTAAATTAGGAAATGAATTAAGAGAAAGAAAATAGAAGAGAAGAGAAATAACAAGAGAAATAATTATAGCTTGCTACAGATCACCCACCATGTCCCAGGACCCCCACTCCACATTTCTAGAAACACTGGGAAACATAAAGGTCCTACGAAACACCCTGATATTGGGTGATTTCAATTACCCAAACATTAACTGGGAGAACTACTCAAGTACAAACTCCCTTGCCCAACATTTCCTAGAATTTATAAACTGAAACATCCTGGATCAACTGGTCAACACCTCCACCAGAGGTGACAACATATTGGACCTGGTCATCACCAACATGGTCAACCCCTCTCTGGTTAGATTTGACCATAAACTAATCACTCTGGATATCCACATTCCACCACCACCCCCGGTCAAAGAAACAACCGTGAAAAACTTTTCAAAAGCAAACTTCACGTTACTTAAGACCGAGGTGGGAAATTTCGAAGCCCCCATGCTAAAGGATAACGCTGCCCAAGCTGCAAAATCCTTTATTAAATGCATACGGGCATCTACAAGAATACATGGATCGTGCTATCCCAAACAAAACCAAGACTCACTCCTCCAAGAAAAGGAAACCAGTCTGGTGAACCCTTGCCATAAACAAGATATACAATAGAAGGCAGAAACTAGTACAGAAAAGAGTAAAATCCCAAGAAGGGAAGACATCCCTGATAAGTATCAGCAAGAAACTACATTCCCTCATAAAATCATCCAAGGCTAGCTTCAAAAGAAAAATTGCCATGGACTCCAAAGATAACCACAAGGCAATATTTAGCTATGTCAAGAATCTAAGTGGCAGTTCTCAGATCTGTTCGGAGTTAGTGCAGAATGGCACAAAATACACTGAACCGACCGATATAGCCAACATCATGGCAGACAGGTTCAGTGCAGACTTCACCCCCCTCTCACCCCCAAAAGGGCCCATAACTATATCAGAAGAATGTAGTGCCCCTGAAATCACAGACACATGTTAAAACAGCCCTCTCCAAAGCCAAAAACACAACATCAATGGGACTGGACGGTGTCCCAGGCTGTATCCTACATGAGCTCAAAGATGAACTAACCCCTCACCTAAACAGACTGTTTAAACTCAGCCTCTCCACAGGCTATGTGCCCAGAGTGGTGCACAGCAATGGTTATTCCACTCCACAAAGGTGGAGCCACAACGGACCCAGGGAACTATCGCCCTATAAGCCTGACTAGCTTGGTCTGCAAAGCTATGGAGCGCATCATCAAGGATTTCATTAACAGAGACATTGGAAACCTCCAAACACTGGACCCTATCCAGTTCAGCTTTGTTAAGGGCAGATCATGCCTCCTAAACCTGGTGGACATCTTTGAGACAGTTACCAAGGCTATAGACGAGGGAAAGGTGGTCAACACAGCCTACCTAGACCTTGCAAAGGCCTTTGACACCATTCCCCACTCAGGTATTACAGACAAGCTCACCAGCCTGAACATAAACCCCTACGTCAGGAGATGGGTTGCCAACTGGCTCACGGACAGAACCCACATGGTAAGAGTTGCGGGAGCTAGGTCTGACTCTAAACTGGTTACAAGTGGTGTTCCCCAGGGCTCAGTCCTAGGAACTCTCCTGTTCGGCATATACTTCTCAGAGGTACAGGCAAGCACAGGAGGACTATGGCTGACCAAGTTCGCAGATGACTGCAAACTAGGGGCTATAATTGACTCTAAGGCTGATACACACATCCACCAAAAGGGTCTCACTAAGACAGATACCTGGTGTCAAAACCATGGCCTCAAGCTAAATGCCAAAACGTGCATAGTTATCCCCTTTGGAAAAAACAAAGTACCCACAAACTACCACATAGGTGGTAGCCCCCTAAATACGGAAGACGTAATAAGGGATCTGGGGACCCAAGTAGATAGTAACCTCTTCTTTGATAACCACATTGCCAAAGTGGTTAGAAAATCCTTCTATGTGGCCCACCTAATCACAAAAGGTTTGCATCCAGATCGAAAGAGGTCATTGGGCCCCTCTATGCATCACTCATCAGACCCATCATAGAGTACAATGCCCCATTTGGGATGTACATTACAAGACACCTGCAACAACTGGAAAGACCACAGAAGTACCTCACCAAGAGGATCATTGGCCTCAAGCAGATGCCCTATGCAGCTCGACTGAAGAAACTCCAGCTGTACTTGGTTGCATACCGCCTACTCAGAGGTGATCTCTGCCTGACATACAAGGCCATGTCCATCCCAGAATTAATGGACATGCTCCACCTAAAGAAAACCATATCCTCTCAAGCCACACGCTCCAGGGATCTAAACCTCACCACAACAATAAATAGGACGTGTTGGAGGGACAGATTCCTGTCCCACAGACTTCCCATGCTCTGGAACAAGATTCCAATCTACAATAGCCAGCGTTCCTTGCTAAACCTCTTCAAGAGGAACCTTGACGAGTGGATGGGAAACAAAGTTTACCCCAGGGATCACTTCAATGGCTCTGCTGGGACAGAGACACAGGGAACTAATCTAAGAGGGCAGCAAAAGCCAACACATTCCGGCTAGGCTTATAAATGCCTTCGGGCAGATAGCCTAGTACTTACCTATGAACAATATACTCTCTATGTAAATGTCTCAACAAATCCTTGTTCGGCCCATCTCCGAGTTATGCATAAACAACATTTAAGGGCTACAAACTACCACGGGAATGTAAGTCTAGGTTTCTTAAGATCCTCACAGATCAATAGCCTAGTAAGTACCTATGAAAATATATGCCTCAGTCGAAGTAACTGGTATTTGTGACATTACCTAGATTTGATTACGAAAGGACTAAATGAATATGAGGGGTAAGGGGAAATAAATGTGCCATGGCTGAAAAACAAATTCTAGCTGTATGAAAAGGGTAAATAAAAAGATTTTTAAACTTGGAATGATCACTGATTTAAAAATCATTTTAAACTGTTGGGAAAATGAAACTGATTCCCCTTACTGGCCATTAAGGTCACATTATACGAATTTAAAGTTGAATGGAAAAGTAGTATTTTTTATGCAAGAGGTTGGTATGTTGGGAACTTTCAAATGTTCACCCTGCATGTGAATTGCATTGTATGCTACTGGTGAATATTTTTATTTTGCTCTGTTGTTGGTTAGTAAAAGTCCAAGAATTCAAACAACAAAACTGAACCACATGAAAAAAGTACAAGACAAAAAAAAAAAAAAAAAAAAAAATTACAATAACACTTGCATATCTGTATTTCTTGACTCATTCATTAGCAAACTGCTTTGTTTCAATCTCCTCTCTAAAAAACTTCATTACTACAACTAATCTTATTAAACAATCCTCAAGTCACTTGCTTTTCTGAAATGTCTAAATATATGCCCTCATGTTGGACTCGGAAGAACCACAGATGAAAAGTACCTGTATACAACTTCACCATGTTATTTTTTATATACAAGTGGGAATGAATGAACAAACCTGGGAAACGAGTTGAGAACCTATCTAGAGCACTCTTAAAAGACTTTCCTTCAGTGTCAAGTCAGTGCAGTTCTATTACCGCAGGGTTTTCCATTCAAATATTGAAATACCATTAAAAAAATGTTTCCCTATGGCAAAGGTCTAATCTAAGCAGTCATACATGCTTTTGTCAGATTCCAAAAATAAAAGCACCTCCCTACCTTTGATCTATAGTCCAGGTACAGTGGCTATAAAAAGTGCAC
The DNA here is from genome assembly GCF_019279795.1 of Protopterus annectens. Lineage (NCBI taxonomy): Eukaryota > Metazoa > Chordata > Ceratodontiformes > Protopteridae > Protopterus > Protopterus annectens. The sequence goes on from NC_056751.1 coordinate 237,103,890, forward strand.
ACACCCCTGTTAAAATGCCAGGTTTTTGTGATATATAAAATAAGACCACAATAAATAATTTCAAAACTTTTCCCACATTTAATGTGACCTATAACCTGTACAATACAATTGAAAAACAAACAAATCTGTTGGGGGGAAAAATATAAAAAATAAAAAACGTACAATAAGCTGGTTGCATAAGTGTGCACACCTTCAAAGTAATACTTTGTTGAAACACCTTTTGATTTAATTACAGCATTCAGTCTTTTTGGATAGGAGCCTATCAGCATGGCACATCTTTATTTGGCAACATTTACTCTTCCTTGCAAAAGTGCTCCAAATCTGTCAAACTGCGAGAGCATCTCTTGTACACAGCCCTCTTCAGGTCACCCCACAGCTTTTCTATTGGATTTAGGTCTGGGCTCTGGCTGGGCCATTCCAAAACATTAATTTTCTTCTGGTGAAGCCATTCTTTTGTTGATCTGGATGTATGCTCAGGGTCACTGTCGTGCTGAAAGGTGAAATTCCTCTTCATTTTCAGATTTCTAGCAGACACAAAGGTTTTGGGCCAAAAGTGACTGGTATTTGGAAATGTTCATAATTCTCCCTACCTTGACTAAAGCCCCAGTTCCAGCTGAAGAAAAGCAACCCAAAGCATGATACTGCCACCACCATGCTTCACCATGGGGATGGTGTTCTTTTGTTGATGCAAAGTGTTGTTTTTGCACTAAACGTACCTTTTGGAATTGTGGCCAAAATGTTCAACCTTTGTCTCAGACTAACACATTTTCTCACATGCTTTTGGGAGACTTGATGTATTGTTTTGCAAATTTTAGCTGGTCCTGGATGTTTTTCTGTATAAGAAAAGGCTTCTGTCTTGCAACCTTACCCCATAAGTCCAGACATATGGAGAATACAGGAGACTGTTGTCACATGTAGTACACAGCCAGTACTTGCCAGAAATTCCTGCAGCTCCTTCAGAGTTGCTGTAGGTCTCTTGGCAGCCTCCCTGACCAGTTTTCATCTGGTCTTTTCATCAATTTAGAAGGGAAGTGCAGTTCTTTGCAATGTCAGTGTTGTCCCATATTTTCCCCACTTTTTGATGACTGTCTTCACTGTGTTCCCTGGTATATCCAATGCTGTGGAAATTTTTTTGTACCCTTGTACTGACTGCGAACCATGTCTTTTGTTGTAGCAGGCAACTGAGTAAATGTCAGAAAAATCCTACTAGGGCAGCTAAACTTTATTTGGGGTTAATCAGAGTCTCTTTATTTGATGGCAGGTGTGTACCCAAGAAGACTGAATGTTGTAATTAAATCAAAAGGTGCTTCGACAAAGTATTAGTGTAAGGGTGTGCACACTTATGCAACCAGCGTATTGCACGTTTTTTATTTTTTTATATTTTTTCCCCTAACAGATTTGTTTGTTTTTCAACTGAATTGTAGAGGTTATAGGACACAGAAAAGGTGGGAAAAGGTTTGAAATGATTTATTGTGGTCTCATTTTTTCATATCACAAAAACCTGGCATTTCAACAGGGGTGTGTACACTTTTTATTTCCACTGTGTATAATATATATATATATATATATATATATATATATATATATATATATATATATATATATATACACATACATATATACACATTATACATACACACACATATATTATATCTACATACACACACACACACACACACACACACACACACACACACACACACACACACACACACACACACAAAAAACACTGTTTCACTCCCAACTATAATTTGGGTCACTCCATGAGAGGAAAAGGAATTATAACTCTTACCAAGAGCTGCCCAGCAGCATAATGGCCTACAAAGCTTCACTAACTTCAAAACTAAATCTTAAATCAATAATATTCAGAGCCACAGCAAAATTATGAAGATAAGTCATTCACAATGCAGAAACAACAAAGTGTTCTTGGTATGTTTTTAAAGAAACGTGTTTTTAACTGTGGCGAACAGCAGAACACCACATTAGGCTTACATCTCACTGCTACAAACATTCAGTTGTTGACTGGATGTTTCTAGGGCATGGATGCCTTGGTGTTTCTGCTGTGACACAGTAAAATGGAGAAAGTGTGTGATTTCTTTTCTGATATGATATGTGGTAGTTTGTGGCCAAATGTATATTATGAGTACTTCTCTTGTTGTGAAAACATTCCTAAATATTCCTTAATACAAAAAAATCCAGAAAATGTTGATTACATGATAATTTAGACACACTGACAAAACACATTATACCGTGATTTGATGGCTATACCCTCTGATTGCAGATAGCACAGGTAAGTGGCCATGTGAGAGCACATAGTTCAAAGACACACACAACACTAAATTTTGCATTAACAGTGCACAAAAAATGCACTGCAGAGAAATCTGGTTTGGTCCATACTCAAAGCACTGCAGAACAATCTGGTCTGGTCCATGCTCCTAAAGCACTGCAGAACAATCTGGTCTGGTCCACGCTCCTAAAGCACTGCAGAACAATCTGGTCTGGTCCACACTCCTAAAGCACTGCAGAACAATCTGGTCTGGTCCATGCTCCTAAAGTACTGCAGAACAATCTGGTCTGGTCCATGCTCCTAAAGCACTGCAAGAACAATCTGGTTTGGTGCACACTCCTATAGCCTTGTGTTGCTACACTATTTAGCATCATTTGCTGAAAACCTGCAGGCCTTTAGTCCATTACCAGCAGTACTCTCAGCAGTCAGCACTTGGTACTTAAATGATTGCTATCCATTTACAGCACACTACACAGACTTTAGAAGAGGGCCAACAAAACCAGAGATGAGCTTGTATCCTAGGATTTATTTCAATATATATATTTTTTTTCTTTTCAGTTATCTGTTTCTCATTTGGCACAATTGTTGTTTACTGGAACTCTATTTATAGCCAAGTAGAAATAAACAGATTATGTTGTCTTTTTGACAATGATGGCTTCAATAATCACTAACTAGAGAACACTTACTTTTTTCAGGTCAAACTTTTGGCTCACAGACAAGGGTTTCCCTGCTCCTGTAATTTTATCTTTAACAAGGGCTTAAACAATCAGAACATTGTGGGATGCATCAATAAAATGCATGTTAAATCTCTCCAGGATTAGCAAGCATCTCATATGATAGCTCTGTATTACTGTTATTTCAGCAACAGTTATGTCTTCTTGAATACTGACATATGCAATAAGTGGGGAGAATTTGGCCTGCATGCCTCTAAAATGTAAGAATAACACTTTAGCAAAGGTTCTGCAAGATGTGGCACCTCTGCAATGTTGTATTATCAGTGGTAAGATGTGGCACATCTGCAATGTTGTATTATCAGTGGTTAAGCCCCAGTGCGGACACCCAAGAGTGGAACAAATATCTACCACACTACATTTCCTGTAATGCTTTATATTGCTTTTCTCTCAGTTAAATGACATTTAAATTCACTTACATATTGGCTATACTCCTCATACTGTGGCTGCAACTGAACAAACACTTTATAGAGTTACCTATGCTTTTACAAGGACCATGCTTACAGCTCTGTGCCTAAATCACAGCATATATAATGTTTTCCCTCAGAGTCAGCCTAGCTACTCATCAGTTTATGTTCTTAGAATAATTTCTGAAGAAAATGTAATATGAAATTACTGAACTAATGTTATACTAAGATTCCTTAACAAAACTAAAAGAGCTCTAGTGAATATCTATTCAGGACAAAAATAAAGCGTTCCTCCTTCAGATCCTTTGATGTGATTCTTAATGTTCACACATTGGAACCTATGACAAGAGTTCAAAGTCAAAAGCAGTGTGTGTGTGTGTGTGTGTGTGTGTGTGTGTGTGTGTGTGCGCTAAAGTGGTAGCTTTTAAAGCAGCCGTTGTGTGTGTGAGATATGGCAGTAGCTCTTAAGCAGAGTGTGTGTGTATATGTATGCGTGTGTGTGTGTGTGTGTGTGTGTGTGTGTGTGTGTGTGTGTGTGTGTGTGTGTGTGAGAGAGAGAGAGAGAGAGAGAGAGAGATGGAGGTAGCTCTTAAGCAGCCCGTGTGTTTATGTGTGTACTATGGTGGAAGCTCGTAAAGCAGCCTGTGTGTGGGTGTACTACGGTGGTAGCTCTTAAAGGTGGGTGTGCGTGTGTGTTATATTGGTATCTCTTAAGCAGTGTGTGTGTGTGTGTGTTGTGGGTGGTAGCTCTTAAAGCAGCATGTGTGTGTGAGTGTGTGCTGTGCTGATGGCTCTTAAAGCAGCTTTGTGTGTGCATGTGTGTACTACGGTGGCAACTCTTAAAGCAGCCTGTGTGCGAGTGTGCTATGGTGGGAGCTCAAAGCAGCCTGTGTGTGATTTGTTATTGTGGCAGCCCTTACAGAAGTCTGTATGTGGTGTGTTATGATGGTAGCTCTTAAAGCAGCCTGTGTGTGGGTTCATTATGGTGGTAGCTCTTAAAGCAGCCTGTGTGTTTTGGTAGTACCTTTTAAAGCAGCACCACTGCCCAGACCAACATTTAGGTCATATTCCGAGTATACCTCTCAACCTCTAAGAGCAAGAAATCTAGACAAAGACACAAATAATGGTGGGGCAAAGGCCCAAAAATAGAGACACTTTTTAAGTGTTGCTCTTACAAACTTGGAAAGTAGGTAGAATACCAGGTTTGACATTAGTATGAATTTTCTGAAGGATATTAAATCTGAAACTCAAACGTCTGCCATTATTTTCTGACTTCATTCCTCAATGATTTGCCAGAAAAGCACAGTTTTATGAGAAACAGTCCAAAAATATGAGGAAAAATCTGGACACACTGTGAAAATCTGGACAGTTGAGAGGTATAATTCAGAGGGAAACCCAATTACTGCCCTGCTTACACGTTCTGCCAAGAGAATGCTCTTCTGGACTTCAGATGAAGTACTTCTTTATCTCAGTTTACTTGCTTGTAAACAACTGCTGACAGGCAGACATACTTTTCAACTTCATTGCCGACAGAGCTAAAAATAATGGGGATCAAAGACACAAAATCAGGGACAATGTTTAAATATTCCTTCTAATTCAATCCAAGTAACTAACTAGGTCTTAAGCTGCTCTTTTCTCACTGTAAATAATTAAACATAGAAATGACAATCAAACTTGGGTCACTAGAGGTACAGGCAAAACCTTCACTCCCTACAAACCCCAACAGTCTATTACTTGTTATTCTGAAAAGCTTCTCCTATTTCAAATAAAAGAAAAAATTGCAAACTTTAGGCAAAAAGTCTAACACTGCATGAAAAAGTGCACACTCCGCCACTGCCCATAATGTACCCACACACCATCACAAATTCAAAAAGGTGCAGAATTATAAGGAAAGAAAACTTTTTCAATGATCATATCTAATAAAGAGACTGGTGTCTGCAATGGGGGAACGAGAACTATCCATATCAGTAACTGAACAGTGCGCATCACTCTGCCATTTTAAAAGCTATAATGAAAGGTCAACAGTAAATACACTGTCTCTTATAAAGGTAAGCAGGCAGACTGCACAAGTTACTCATTGCCAAAATGTCCATAAAGACCATCAATGTAATCACTAGTCTGAAAATGAAAGCCCACAACTGGTAAGAACAAATATGAGAAGTTCTTTGTGGCTTGTTTTAATCACCACATGAAATTAAGCATTCTGAAATTCAGGGGTGCAAGCCAGTTCCCTGTTTTGGGAAAGGACAGAATTAACCAGAGTATACATTCTGAAGGCTACTCTCCAAAAACACCTGCTGAATTTGAACACAGGAATGGTCTTGATTACTTCATGTTAACTAGGATAAGAAAATGTCATCAATCAAATACGTTTGCTCTCTCTGAGGAGTAAGCCTTCACTACACTGCCTTTCAACAAACACTTTTCCTCCTCTTCCACTTATCCACACCTGGAAATCTATGTGGGCAACGTGGGGACTGGCAAAAGCTAAAGGGGTCCATGATGCAAATACCTCCACTAACCAAATTGTTATGTTTAGTAATACAGTTTTAGACATGGTGAATGGATTACCACCTCTACTGGGTCCAGAACCAGTGTCTCACAAGTTTGCTGCTAAACATTTTACGGATCCAACTGTTCTTTGAGATAAAGTTTAACCATTCTAAACTCACTCAAGAATAAAAAGTCACACAATTATCTTAAAGTAGTTGAGAGAAATGATTTTTTAATAGCTGCATAATATACATTCTTAATGGCTTTTGCCCAAACCAAAGCAAGAGATATATAGGACAGGCTTCATTCATTATGATAAAGATCTTCCATGCTCTCCACCTCATACAAGAAACATTTGCAACCTAAGTGCAAATATTTTTAAGGCTCAGACTTGACGCACAAGAACTACCGTGTATTAATGTGTGTACTTTTTGTATAACAAATGTAATACATGCCAACTGGAAAAAAATCAGGCCTTACTACAGTGTTAATTATATTAACTGCCCTAGAAGGTAAACATCCAGTGTGTGTGTGTGTGTGTGTGTGTCTGTGTGTGTGTGTGTGTTTTGCATTTCTTTCTTAGCAGAAAAAAATGAATTAGTTACGGGTCTAGCTCTGGAACATTTGCAAACTAGTGATACTCAGTCCAGATTTGGCTTTGGCAGGCACATTATAGCAGATGATTTTATTTAATCTAAATTTAAATTTTTTTGCCACTGCTACTGACAACAGCATGAATAACTACCAGAATGTATGAGAGAGACACTAAGCTATTGATAATAAATTTTGCTCAACAGAAAATACCTCTCTACCAGACATGATCTGATGGGATATGTACATCTTTTTAAACTGGATGGCATAGTAGTGCTTTCTCAGTGATTGTTTATGGTTTTGCTTCTGGGTGAAGTTTCCTCTTTGTGGAAACTGCATATCTGCACATCTCCTTTTGTCCATCTTGGGTCACTAATTAATCATAGGCCATCTTGGTCTAAGTCATGGTTTTGTGTCTCTGCACTACAGAGTGTAGGGGCTCCAGTCTCCTTCCACATCCCAAAGACGTGCTGGTAAATAAACTGGTTATCCCCTAAATTGCTCATGTCTATGCTAGTCTCCTGTGATGGAATGTGAACCCTTCCAGGACTGGTTATCTGCATTACACCCACTTTTTATAAACTTCACATAATTATAAATTCACTAACAAATGTCATTTCCAAGACTCATACAGTATATGTCAGTTGAAAAAAAATTCAAGTAAATGTCCAAAGCCTCACTCATATAGTATTTATTAATGGACTACAACATATTTTCTTCATTATACCAACCAAAGTATGAATCTATACTAGGATTTATATACCTAATGTTCCAACTATTTATCCCTCCTTCCATAAACATATCAAAGACAGAATTATTTTTCTTCTTATCTTTGTCTCTCCCTTGTCTTCCAGCCAGTGTCATCCCCATACTCAGATGACTAAGACAGGATATTAGCCATGCAGAAATCAGGATTTTTATTTAACCTGACCTACCCCCTCATTATCCCCACAGCAACCTGGATAATATGATGTTCCACAACACCAGACCACTAACCTGCTTTACTACTCTGGTTTCAGTACTAAAGGCTGCCTTCATCCCCACAGGATGGGCATAAAAATGCTAGTTGCTTGCTCCTAACATCCCTGGTCAGCTTGGGTAAACAGGCATGGGTTGCTCATTCCTGTCCTCCATGGTCAGCTCCTCCAGATCTTGAGTCACTAATTAATCACAGACCATCTTGGTCTAAGTCATGGTTTTATGTATCTGCAGTACAAAGCTATTAATATACGATTCTGTTAACTATGTCCAGAAAAACTCTACATAGAAATGCATTCTATATTTTATCTGTTCTAATATTCACCCTCTCTCTTGCATTGTCATTTATTAAATTTGGTACTTTCATATTAAACCCATTAGTAGCAATCAAATTACTCTACGTTAATGCTAAGGCATTCCCATAATAGGCAACGGTCTCCAAATCTCCTCTTATTTTACTACTTCAAATTAAAGACAAACCTTATTATCAACTTTCCTCACAAGATAAATAATGCAACTTTGCTCTGAATCATTTCCATTATAGTTCAGCCCTTAAAAGCTGAAATCCACAAAACGGAATATATTTGGAGGGCAACAGTATTACTTTAACTTTCTAAATGTTATAAATATTTGATAAAGCCATTATTTCCAGCCTTATTTTGCCCTCATCATAAGTGTGCAGTGAATTCCTTTGAGTTTGACAGCAAAACAACATAGCCTTCCTCACCCACTTCCTTCATTACTTTACTAGCTAGCTATGGTATAAAATGTTCAGTTTTTGCCCAATACACAACACTAAGGCTGATACCTATCAATTCAAAATATTTAGTTACTGTCAAAGTTGCATTCTTTCACTCTCACCACTTTCATGAACTTTAAACCAGTAGCATATTCAACCATTAATGGGCTTTCAGCCACTGGACAGCTCAGAAAAAATGTCCTGTTTCAGTTCCTGTAATACATCTCTACCCACCTTCCACCACTCTTCTATACGTCCTTCATACTCCATTCTGGATCTCAAGTCAGACCTCTCAATTACAGTAAGACAGAACCACTGAGGACAATGCCTTCATGAAAACATTATGTTAATGGAGGCTGGTAAAGCATGACAGACTTGCATACACTGAGGTCAGAAGTAGGCGCAGGCTGTTAAAGAGTGAAGCTCTTCATGCCATCTATGACACACGCATATCAAACTCTAGTAAACACTATTGCAAGCATACTGCAAAGTATTACTTAAATACCAACAAAAGTAAACATCAAGCAAATTCATGTAGTAAATTAATCAGCGAACATGTCCCAAGAAAACTCCATATTCAGGTCACCACATAATCACGTTACAGCTAGAGAGCAAAACAACTGTTTTCCACTTTTGATAATAGTGATTATACTACTGTCTACAATAGATATTTCAAGCACCAAAACGTGAAACAAAACATCTTAAACATGAAGACATCAACTGCATGAGTACGAGTGACAGATTCTTTACAGAAAGTAGCTCCTAAAGATGAATAAGAATTTGTGCAGCAGAGTTTAAAATGCAGTTGGCAAATGGCCATACTGTCAAACTGTAAACTACAAAAACCACTTCAGAAAGTCACAATACCCCAAAAAACAATGAACAAAATACACAATGACTGCAAGGAAATTGCATGGCCTGTGATATACAAACAGCACTTTTACTGAAAGGTGCCTTAGCTCAATCACTTCCAACAGAGGGGCTTTGTCCCAATTCCACTTCTCTGGTATACAAATAAAAGAAGCTAAGAGGTTCCTCATTTGTGATAAACTTCTTGCTTGATGGAATACATTCTGCAAGATTTAACAGAAATATAGACACCTGAGCATGTAAATTCTACCTTAAAAATGAGTAAATCATTAAGTAGATAAGGCCTGTAAAAATCAAGCACTTCAAAAATGAAACGGCAACAAAATGTGTTCATGTGACACTCCACAAAATTAACCTGAGTAGTCCTCAAAAAGTAAAAGATGATGGACATCCCATATATCAGAAAAGACTGAACCCTGACTGGAGGGGGTGAATGTATTCTTTTTAAGCAGATGATGAAGCCAGACAATCTGCATTTGTCAAACATCGAGAACACACTGACCTCACAGACTGAAAAAATGTCAAACTGTGACAATTGCATTAATGCACAGAGCATGCAGACTTTTGAAAACAACTGTAACTTGGATCTAATGATTCTCTGATGATGCAGTGACTTTCACAGTGCATTTGTATAAGGGTCCACCTAAGCTTCCACTGTATTCAGACAGCAACCCATTTATTACATGTAACGTGCCAAATGGTTCTCCCATTATTTCAGACTTTGCGTGGTGTTAATTGGAGGAAGGTACAGATGCTAATACTGGCATTACAAAGACGATTAAATGTATAGAAATGGTTCTACAGAAATACAACCCCATGGACACTTTTTGGCAGCACTTATACAGCTGCGCTCATTGAAAGTCTCACATCTGTGTTATCTGTACTCTGTGTCGGGGACATTACTGAAACAGCCCTGAGATCAGAGCACATTTACCCAGTGTTAAAACATAAGGAGAGAAGAGCAGCAAAGGGAAGAAGTTCAGTTACTTTGTAGGTTTAGCATACACACCTTTAAGTATTTTTCCTCCAGATTTTGAAGGTGCAGTTTTGATGAAAAGACTCCGCCATCACTATCACAGACCTGTAGTGTTACTGTGTTAATGGACCTTGTGCACAGCTTAACCAACCTGTACATCAGTACATTAACATTCTACACTAGTCTTACTGCTTTTACATCACTGCATTAAACATTCTGGCATTACACACTGAAACATAACCAGTGCATACTGCAACAATGCAGTCCCTCCTACAGACAATTTCAGGATTATATAGTGTTTACTGCAAAAACAAGTATGCACCACTGTAAAAAACAAATACCAACTAAACACTAACTTGTTTGGGATACAGTGAATCAACATTTTGTTTGGTTTTAATGAACAAGCAAAAGGATCAAAAAGGCAAACTTCCTTTCTTCTTGAGGGAAAGAAGCTAACAGAAAACACTAGTATGTGCTACTTCAGATGAAGTCATTACTTATTTCTGATGAAATAAACTGCATCATAATACTGGGAAATTTCACTACTGACTTCAGAAAAATACCACTCCAGCTTTACATGTCTTCTAAAAGCACCACCAGAATAGTCATACAATATCATTTTTGGTCAGCAAGATCATAGCCATACTTGTGGGTCAGTGCAGCCGCTAAGGAATGCTTTCGTCAAAACTACAAATTCTACGCCCAGCAGAACCAGCTGTTATCCATTCCAGGATTCCTTTACAGACTACAGCAGCAAATGTATGGCCTAGTCAGTATGTTGTAGTTGATCAAAACATTGTTATGCTTTTTAAACATTATGTATGTTTTATAAACACCATGATGCATTTTAGGCTATATGCCTAGGTTTGCTTCACAAGTTTACTACACTATCAAGCACTAGAGTTCATTATCTCTGGCTACTACTGTATAGATTATATATATAAATGCATCATACAACTGCAGATATAGAATTTAGTCCTCAAATTTTACATTTTATGCTATCTAGCAGACAAACTACAAATTATCAATGCAGTATAACACTACACAAAGTTTTATTCATCCGTGCAATGCATTTCTGAAACTATGTCACATTCCACACATTCTGGAAGGCTGCATCCCAAGTAAGATACTGTCTCACACCCCCCCCCCCCCGTGCTTGGGGGGGGGGTGCCTTGTCACATTGTCTGCAAGTACTCCAGCTTTCTCACAAAAACAGTGTGGCTAACTGGCTACTCCAAACCTATATATTGTATTTACTTTAGCTCTGGCCAAGGTCATGACTAGAAGTGTTTGGAGGACAGTTCTCTTAGCTGGCTAACAAATGATAACATTAAATTAAAAGATTAAAAGAAAAAAAAAGTAAGACATGATTACACATACATACATGAGCAATTAATTCCTTCAGTTCTTTAAGCCTTGTGCTGCAGACCCTTCCCCACATCTGCCCTCCCTCTTCAAGACAGTCTCTAAGTGAAAAATACCTTGCAATGTTTGTAACAGTTAATTTCTATGCCATATAAACAACTCTTTCACAAAGCTCCGCTAGCATTTCTCTATGAATTTTTTCACAGCTACCCAGATCAGTGAAAAAGCCTAAATTGTAGAGAGGAAGTTGTGAAGCAAATTAAATAGCTTTTGCTACTTGACTTCACAATAACTGTTTCACTGCCTGCCCTGACTAAACTTTTCCTTTCTTGAGACTAGGCAGTAAGTAGCAGTGCATGTAGAATCTGCTATAGTGATGCACAATCAGAAACAAGTAAAATACAAACAATTAGGATAAAAATGCTGCAATATATTCCTTTTCAAACTAAGCATAATTCTTACTTCTTAAACTTTGCAATGTTGTTCCATGCATCTTCAGAAAAGCATAGTTTAGATATAATGTGACATTCAGTAATACTTTACTGGTTAGCTTCCTGACTCGGTGAAAAGAGGTTTTCTGCACATAAGAGAAGTCACTCTGTTCCACATAATTTGTAAGCTCACAAAAGACTGCAACTACTGCCAAGGCCAGCAATTCAGATGTGGAGACAAACTTTAATCATCATGATGGAAATGCCTTTCTTACTGAAATGTTCAACTGACTTCAAAAAACTGCCTTTCGTTTATTTTCCTTTCAAAGCGCCTCCTGCAACCGTGGAAGCTTAATGATTTACTTATGTAAACCTGTGAGAAAATAGTTAAAAAGCATGCTGTTTTCCTGATTATATCTGCATCAATGTGCACGAAAAATGTGTCAATGCTTTCTCTCTCCACTTCTTGTTTTAGCAGTCTGCTAATCTGGCCTCAATGAGAAAGACAGATTCTAACTTCAAAACTATTCACTTCCTTTGGGGCTTCTTCTACTTTCTTTTTTGTAACTGCAGGCTTATTTTCCTGTTTTCTCACATCACAAATTGTGCTTTGTATACCCTAAATAGTTGCAGGACGGCAAAAGAGCCATAGCTAGTGAACAATCGTGTTTTTCTTGGAATAAATCCATTAAATCCACATGCTCTCCAGTAAAGCACTGAAAAGAACTCTTGCTCAAGCTGTTTAGTTCATGGAACACTCAAGTAAATAAATCTGTAACATACAAACCCACTAGTAGCTTTAAACGTTAAGTGGAAAGTGTTACCTCCTAAAGTTAAACCATTCCTCAGTGCTGCTATGGCTATATTACTCACAGACATGACAGGCATACATGATAAAATGTGTGCTGTATACTCAGTATTCCTTCTAACGACTTCTCAGTTCCAGGTGCAGATAATCAAAACAAACTCCATAAACTAATGCAGCATTAAGTCCAGATGTTAAAATTCAGTAGATACTTAAGACTAGAAAAAAAAATCCAAGGTTTCAAACTGACGTCTTCTGTATCACGTTATAGCAAACTGAAGGCATGTACATTTTTCTGATCTCCTCTCCTCTACTATTGCCGCTGACAGAAATGGTATATGTAGGAATGAACAGCACAAGGTTTCATTACTGTTATAATAAGAAAATAACTAAAACCATACCGTCTTTAGAATCCTCAGCTTCTGAGCCCATACTTTCTGTGGAGATCACTGCAGAACACATTGTAGCTGTAGCACACTCCAAATGAAACTGAGTCAACTTGTTACGAAAAAAGCAAGGATTAAAAGGGAAAGTTCTGTAAACTTGACAAATCAAAGCTTAGCTATGGCATACTGATTCCACCTCCCTGCCGAGTAACAGGCAGCCAAAGAGACAGACAACATGCATACTTGGTGGCAGTTCATAAACTGAAGTTTTTTCTTCTCGTCCCACTGGAGTTTTAGCTCAGGGTGGGGTTCTACTTTTTAGCACATGCCATGATTTTTGGCCATGTGACATCAGCAGCAATCATGCAGTGGGCCGGGCTGTGAGGCACAGCAGGCTCTGCTCCAAGTCAGCATTTCATTTGACTGACCACAAAAGGCCTTACTCTTCCAGCTTCAAGAAAAAATTAAGCTAGATTATCATAACTTGCTTTACCTTTCAGCATCTTTAGTTACTCTGCTCAGCCTTATTATTTATTTTTTTGTAGCCATGTGGGTTCAAACACACACACATACCCCTTACATTTTCTTAACAGTTTGCACTTTCAAAGGCCACTAAGAAAACAACCACAGCTAAGCTGAAAGTGAAGCTGCTGTAAGAACATTACATCTTTTATTGGGGGGGTAGAAGCCTGGGTGAAAAGAGTACATTTCCACTTCTTTTTACACTGGGGTAAAAGTAAAGATAAACACAGTAGCATTTCTGAGATTATTTGTTTTTACTGCTTTACTATTGGTATTTGTTCTTGTTAATGTTATGCATCCCAGTGTGTGTCTCTCAGTGTAAGACAGAGAAAACATGTTCATACAGTATAGAATGACATTAGTTTCAGTGGAATATACAGACTTGCAGATGTACATCTGGTAGTCAAACTGTCTTCACATCAAACTCAGTAAATGGCATTTCTAAATGTGCAAGTTCCGCCACTCCCCCCTCCCTCTGTTTTAGCAACAGCAGTATGGCTATACACACATACAGCTGAGAAAAAGACTCCCTTCTCAAGCCTGTCTGACACAAACAACACCCTGTTAGTAAACCCCTCCCCCATATTTTCCTCTAACCACCTATTATTTCTTAATAGCTACAGTGGCATTTTTATCACTTACCACCCACTTAGAAAGCTTGCTATACTTTTCCACCCAACTCTCAATGAAAGATGCTACTCCAGTATGTACACTCAAAAGGCAAGTCATTTATTTATATTTGTTTACTGGAGTAGTGCACTGATCAATATTGACCAATTTCAGGCTCAGCCCAGGTGAAATACAAAACATTTCACAAACAAAAAATACAGAAATGTAAGCAATGACTAAGTAATTCAGACTAATTACATGGGAATAACTGTGTATATATATTCCAGTGAGAAAGAACAATATATACATTAGTTTCTAAAGTGGGTCAATCTTCAGTGAATTGAATGAAGAAGTGCTTTTTAAAAAGCTGCATTCTGAATTTGGAACAAGTGCTGATTTCCTTAGTGTTGATGGGAGAGCTTGCCAAAGAGTAAGAACAGAAAGTATGTGCAGTGCTGTGAAGTTTGGTTCTTGGGGTAATGAGAGTTGGGGTGGCTTGTGACCAGTGTCTCAGGTTGTATGAGGAGGTTCTAATGATGTCTAGCTGCAAGGAGAGGAAATGTGGTGGAGTTGGAGTAGTTTGTAAAGATGGGATCCCAAAAGGAGGTTAGATCTTTGTTTTATGGATAGCCATATGGCTTTTTCTAGGGTGATGCAGAGTCATAACCTCTCCTGTACCATCCTTCCCCAGATGCATCCTCTCTCACAATTCTAGAGCCTTCTGCATCCATGCCAGGTCTCCTCTTTCCCATTTCCAATGACTAACTCAAGGCTACCCATCTTCTCATCATTCTGCTTACCATCTAACCCTTCTCGGCACTTTTTCCACTAACTTACCATTCTGCTCAGTAAATGGCCTTCACAACTATATACAAGGATGCAAACATGGCCTAAACAATGTCTTGTAGAGAAGCAAGATTTCTTCTCTATTCTTGGAGTTGAGCATGCCCAGAGTACCTCAAAGGCTGTTTGCTTTAGTCATCATTCTCATGGCTCCTGATGACTTAAGGTCCTCATAATTGAAGTACAGAAGCTTACTACCAGTGAACCCCATATACAACAGCTCCACTAATCTGGCTTCTGTACATCATTTTTACTGTAATGCACATCACCCCAACACAGTAACACATCTTACATCTACACCTGCAGTACTGTCTAGCATGACAACATTCATGAAAACCAATGGCAAAAACTGACGGCTGTGTTACCCTACTAGCCAAAACTGTCTCAGTAGACATCAAGTCCCTTTCCTATTACTCTTTCCATCTACCTAGCTTTCAATGCACCTTACTACCGTGTGACTCTCAACCAAGCATTATTTCTTCTGATCGAAGTCCTCAGAGAATACAGATATGGTGCATCTACTGACCTGCCCTTACTTACTTCAGAAGGTAACTTGTTCAAAAAACTAAGACAGGAATGATGCTGAGTCCATGCTGCCCCTCATTTGGATGACCATTATCCATGAAAACAATGCCAACCTCTCCATTAGACTTTAAAACTACTAGGCTTAACTACTCAGACTATTGTGTATCCCCCCCCCCATAAATAAGACATCTCAGATGTCCACCTTCACTCCACAGGCACAGCTCTCTTACCCTCTTAATCAGTGCACTAATTGAATATATAACAATTTCAGGTGGAAAATAATCTGGTTCTTATGCTTCATCCTATTACAAAAGCTGCAATGTACTGTTCGACACTCTGTCTGAAACTTTCTTATGACTCTAATTCATACCATTAATTACAAGCTCCCTTCTTAGACAGGTGACCTTCCTTCTCTTTTCTCTTTTAAATAATAATGCAAATAATTTACTAAAGTCTTCCCCTTGTTTCCATGCTTTCCTGACTCTCCCCTTGTCCTCACAATTCACATACTACCCAGGCCATCTAAAATATTTTCCCCATCCCATAACCCCTCTGCCAACTTTTTCCTGTTTTGTCTTAGACCTCCTAACCTTTCTGCCAACCTGCCTCCTTGGCTTTTCATACTCCTCTCTATGTGCATTCCTTTCCAGCTCCGTTCCCTGGGCACTCCTACTTCATTGCAGTATTCAATCAACAAAAATCTCCCCTAATTTTACCCTCCTTCTCCATGAATGCTCCTACACCAGATAATTCTCTGTCCTCAGTGATGCCTCTTATACTCACTGCATTCCATCTCAACCTTAAAACCAAAACTGTGTTGATAAACGTCCCCCAACTTTCCCATTAGCACTTCTGTTCCTTTACAGCAAAGAAGCAGCCTGCTTCCATTAGGTAAAATCTCATTATGTTAAGTTGATTCCTAGTAACTAATCAGTAAAATGCCCCTTCTGCTCTTTTACTTTACGAGACAAAAATTACATAGCATCTACCCTTCCTGTTCTTAACTACATGCCTTTGCACCAGCACCACCTCAGAAAATAGCACTGAACTACATTATACAGCAGTCTTATCAGCCTCTCGCATCACTTCTCCCAGACTGTTCATCTGTATCCATATGCAGCAGCCTCAGTCTGTGCCAATGACCCAAGTTACTTACTACTTGTCCAGTCCCTCCCATGTCAAACCCAGGACGGCTTAAACATATCACAAACATCTGATCTATCCCTGTTTTCCAACTAATCTCCTAGTAACAAAGTTGACTACAAACCAGTTCCTCTACAATAAACTTCAGCCATTTTGATAACAACTGACAACACTTTCCCCAGCAACAGACTTTCCAATCATCTGTTCAAACCTATTCAGTAACAGATATATTCACCACCACAATCAATATGTATAAAAGGCCCTCTACAGAAAGTATTTGTTGGGGTTTCCTTTACTGGTATAGCCAAAAAATGGCACAACTCTTGAAATATTCAGCTCCCGAGCACAGAAACATGCTCCTAACCTTATATAAAATGAATGCTACATGCCATGATATTGTGTACCGGTTAAGAGGATGCAACCAGCATCTGCATTCTCCAGTTCAGCCTTCACATATTGCGTAAGCAAACCATGACACAAACACACACAAATAGAAACTTGTATACTTGCTTGGCTTACAACAAAATCCATCCACTGAAGTTGACCCCAGGAGGTTGAAATAAGCAGTAAGCATCAACTGTGGAGGGTCTTCTTGAGAAACTAATATGGCGAGTATCTATTGTTTGTATCTGACTTCAAAGGCTCTACGAAGCTGTAAAAACTTTTAATCCTCCCTAGAAGGCCTAAAGACAAGAACTGAGAAGGCAGAGTCCTGAAGCAACAAGGTGAAAAAGAAGGCCCTACTTCCCCAGTCACAGTCCAAGCAGCAATGCTTGGCAAACATGTGAACCAACGACCAACAGACTAATGTATACAGCCTTAAAAAAACTAAAGTCTTTCACATAATTAGTCGATGTACTGGTGGCCCAGGTGCTTGACAGCAGAAAACATCTAACGCATTGGACAAAGTTTGCTTAACCACAGTCAACTCTTCCTTACCCACAGCAAGATAGAGAGTGAAACAACTGGACCATTTTTTCTGAACTCATGCGGCCTTCACATACGAGACCCAAGCTAGAAGAGCATGTCAAGAGTATAAAAGGCTCTCTCCCACTGGATTCACCAATAGTGAATGTGATAGTTTAAGGACTGTACCCTAAAAACGACCTGCAGCTCACATACAGACAAAAGTGATGACCACAATGTCTTTCATCAGACAAACTTCAGAGTCACACTGAACCATCCATTTCAAATGCAGCATCAGTATCAGTGTCTCAGCAGGTAGCATATTAGCCTTTGGTGCTGGCAGATCAGAAGGCTGTGGGTTCTGTTCCCACATCAGATGACTGGACTCATTCTTTCATTAACGATACTGCAGTGCAGCATTAGGAGTGCAGCACATCTGAGTGCGAGTTCCCTCAGATTAGATGTTAAATCAAAGTCCCACTTATCTGAGATAATGGTAGCTCAGGTGGATGTAAAAGAATCCCCACCACTTATTGAAGAGAGCAGGCGAAGTTCTAAGGTGTCCTGTTCAATTTTTACCTACTAAAGTATGAATACCACACCACAGGTCTTCCCTGAGAACAGTTAGCTGGCCTAATTAGACTAACCCAGTCAACAAATGGGAAATAAATAAAATTAACAGAACTGGCAAGACAGTCAAGGATGAAGAAGGTTCTTTCAAATGTACGTGAATATGCAAAAGATCTTTTAACAAACTACTTGATAAGCCAAATCGAAGGCCCATTGCTGTCTGCCAAAATGTTATTCTATGCCAAAAATGCTGAAAGCAAGCATTTTGATAATGGAATATGAGAGGTTCTGTTACACAGACAAAGACAGGTCAGGACCACATGCAACCAAACTGAGGCAGTAGATTATACCTCTCCACCTAGATGGAGAACCTCTTCCAAGTTACAGCATCTGACTTGCAAAGGAAGGTCAAGCCATCAAGAGTAAAACAGCCAAACCAACAGCCATGTACAGAAGTAGAGATGGTTGTGATTTAACTGTGGGGACTTCCTAGATGTGTAATGAGATATGTTCCTAAATTACACGGAATGTGACGGCCTGAAACCACACACATTTAACCACAATTCCTGTACTGCTAAGAACCTGACTGCCCGAAACCATTCGCTTCTCTCAACTACCACAGCAGAGAGAATTGGAGGGAACGTGCACAGTTACTCCCACCACATCAAGATAGGCAGAATGCATCTGCACCCCCCCCCCCCGATGGAGATACAAGTCAGGAAGTCTGATGGTACATTCACTTCCCCTGAAAGTGACCAGCTGTACAGATGGCCTAGTACTGAGCCACTGCAAGATCTACATCACTTCTCTGCAGAGTAGATATGAGCACATGACAACTTGTTTGTTCATACACCACACCATGACCTAGTTCCCAAAAGTAGTGTGGGGTGTTAAGCTTCAGCTCTTCCTCTCTCTAGAACCTGTAGGCTAAGAATACCTCCGTTAGTTCAAGTGGTTGTACGTGAATCCCCCCTTTTCCCAGAGTCTTCATTTTACTCTGCACTGTGAAGTTGCCCAGATAGGCTCTCAAATCTACCAATGAAGCATCCACCAGCTGAAGTTCAGCCAAATAAAAACTGATCCCATACAGAGACTGGTGGTCACAGTCCACCACTGGAAAGTCCAGTTAAAATATTTGGACAGTTCAAAAGCCTGGCCACAAAAGCTTCTTTGTCTACTGAAGCATCCTCATCAATAAACATGGGAACAGTTCAATAATGATTAGGCCTAGAAGTGTCCATGCCTCAACACACTTGCATTTTCATTCAGATTGCCACGGTTTTGACTTCCTTTGTATTCTGTGGGTAGGAGCACTAAACCCACAAGCACTGCCTCTCCAAATGAAAAAAATCTTCTGGTTGGGACAAGATAATGTATCCCAGTTTATTGTTGCCTCCAAGGCCCTGCAACCATAGCAGGGCTTAAGCAAGGGCATCAGCTGCAAGCCATCCATGTAGGGGAGTGCAGTAAGCCCTCTCTCATGCAAGACCTCCATCATCTGGCACAGAGGAGAAAATTAATAGAAATTGTTTATTTTTAAAATGAAAAACATCCATGGCAAGACCCCACACACAGACGCTCTCCACCTGAAAATCTGACATATCAGATATGCTTGTTGAATATGCTGAGGTCTTGGATGGACTGAAAACCTCCCAACCTTTTTGCAACAAGGAAAACAACCATTTACCTTTAACTTATGGAGAAAAAGGATCTAAAGGCCTTTCCAGGGGTATAGCTCCAGTCTGCTCTATGTTACAGAGCCCATCTGGTCCTTCAGTGGAGCATTTTCTGCAAAACCACTTAAAAGTTTCCAGAAATGACAAACTGAAACCATATGCAAAACTAAAGGATCTTTAACCCAGTTACGGGAACTGTTACAAACTTGGAAAAACTGGCCTCTGACAGATAGTACTAATGGGAAGAGTTAGGACTGCTACAATGTCACTTGTTATCTTCCTGGGAGGCTTCACCACCACTGCAAATGAGGAAAAACGATCTGAGAATTATGTGCAATCACTGTTATTTAATGGAGTTGCTGCTGCTTATTGAGAAACAGGGCTGCTCTGAAAGAAGTTCTATTAGATTAGTGGTGGGAGGGGAGATCATATACAAAGTACAGTTGTGTTAGTTAAACTTAACACAACAGTAGATGTTCAAATGATCACTGCTGCAGTAGCCTTAGCTATATGGATTATAGTCTACCAAGGATAAAATTGCCAGACATCTTCCAAACCTTCAGGGCACCTCACACACACCCAGATTGTTTGGCAGCTCTAGCTGAGCTGACTAAAACACAAGTTTGGGAGCAAAGCCCTTCAGAGCTTTCCTGCCAGCAGAGAGAGGAGGCTGAGCTATGAAAGGACAATGTTAGGAACAACAAAAAAATAAATGTCCACATCCTGGCATAAAAAAAAAAAAACAAGTGGGAATGGAGAGAGGGAGTGGCTACTGCAGCAATGATCACTCAAACATCTGTTAAGGCAAGTTTAACTTGCACAGCTGTCCTACGGTCATCCTACTGTTCACTTCTGCAGCAGCCTTAGCTATATGGGTATATCATCTTACCTAACTAAATCTGGGAGGTGTAAGGAGCAAAGCTTGATCCGGACCTAGAGAAGGAATCAAAGTGTTTTGTAAAAGTATGTACAGAGGACCAGGTAGCAGTTTCTAGAATACCTGTAGAATGCAACCCTTTCCAAAAATCCATAGATTAAGCCAAGACCCTGGTAGAGTGGGTCTTGACACTGCTGGAATAGTTTTGTTATGGTGAATAGAACAAAAGGTAATAGCTTTAGGCAACCATTTAGAAATAGTCTGTATTGACACAAGGTGTCCCTTCATCTTATCTTCACAAGGAATGAACAATTGATCCTAAAATAATAAAGATTTAGCTGTGTCAAGACAGCACCAGAGTTGTCTGCTGACATCCAATGTACAGAGAATCCGTTCTCACTCATTGTTAGGTTCAGGAAAAAAACTGGAGAGATGGATAGTTTGACAAAGTAAACTTGGACACCACTTCAGACATAAAAGGATTAGTTCTCAAATAAACCCTGTTCCTATGGAAAATGAGAAACAGCTGACTCACCATAAGAGCCTGTAAGTCAGACACTCTTCTGCAGAGGTCAGAGCAATCAGTAAAACTGTATTCCATGTTAAGAAACTCAAGTCAGCCAAGTTAGCTGGTTCAATTGGAGCAAGTGTTAGCTTCTCTAACACAAAATTAAGATCCCAATGAAGACCTTTTAAGCAGAACCCTTTTCAAGAACATTTTGACAGCAGACTGCATTGAAAGAGGAGGATCCATGGGCAGACATGCTGAAATGGCTGAAAAATGAACCGTGACAGAAGAATATGAAAGGCCATAGGACAGTAACTCACACAAATATTGTAGAACCAAAGGACTAGCCCTGAATGGGTGCTGGTTATGTTGCTGGCAGTGGCTAGAAAACCTTTTCCATTTGCTAATATACGGCTTTCTAATAGCAGGCTTTCTTGCATTCATTTGTACCTGCTGCATGTCCTCAGCAAACAGGTGCCTAAAAGGAATTAAGACCCTGTCATCCACGTAGTCAACTGAAGTTGACTGATGTCAGGGTGTATCAAATCCTCCCCTGTTCTTATGCGAGTAGATCCAGTCTGAGAGGAATCTTGTGATAATTGCCCCAAGACATTTCCAAAAGAAGGGAGAACTATGGTTGCCTGGGCCAGAAGGAAGTCACCACAATGACCTTGGGGGTAACCTTCTGAATCTTCAGAAGTACCCCAGTTATTACTGGAAATGATGGTAAAGCATACAGGAAAAGAAAAGGGATCTGTCTTCCAGGTCTTCTTGCATGGAGTCCTGGAACAGAATCTTGCCAGTTGATTGGTGAGAGAGAAGGCAAAGAGGGCTACTTGAGGAACTCCATACAGATTGATCAAATCTTGTCAGACCCCCCATCTAGTTTCCATTTGTGAGGGTCTGCCCTGGTCCTGCTCAGCTTGTCTGTCCCACAGTTTTGCTCTGACAAAATGTAGGATGGCTGTAGACAGACTGTGCAGTGGAAGCTATATCCCAAGCTAACATAGCTAGTCTGCAAAAGGATACAACATAGTCCCTCCTCCTTGCTTGCTGATGTACCACATGACTATGGTATTGTCTTTAATCACTCAAAGAGGTCCTGGGGACCAAAGATGGTTTATACAGTTAAGTGTCTTGATCAGAGCAAGCATCTGCTTGATACTCATGCTTGCATCTGTCCATAGTTTCCAACACTCCTTGCACTTGTATCCCTAATGAAACTGCTTCCCAAGCAAAGTCCAAAGCTTCTGTGGTTATTGCATGGGAGCAGGGAAAAGATTTCTCTTCTGACAAACTCCAGCACTGGAATTTGAAAAGATAAAGGGTGTTGATGCTGGGACTAAGGAGTTTTCAGCTACCAATGTATTTTTCTCATGTGGAGTCTTGCCAGGGGTATCCCAAGAATCACAGATGCCATGAAACCCAAAATCCTGAGCTATTCCCTCACAGTGACCAATGTCTAAGTGGAAAACCTTAGAAACAGATCTAGATAAAGATCTAGTTTTCCCATGAAAGAGAAGCTCTTTGATCTATGGTGTCTCACTGTCATCCCAGGAATACAAAATACATGTGTGAAGGAGTCAATAAAGACTTTTGAATGTTGTCTTGAAATCCCAGCTTGTGTAAGACATCTCTTACCCAAGAGAGAGAGATTCCTGACACTTTGAATAATACTCTGCACATCTAAACAAGTCACTTAAGTACAACAAATGTGGAGGCCTTGTAGTTCTCAAAGAGCTATAACTGGAGCTAGATACTTTGCGAACACTCTTAGTGCAGTAGATAGTGCAAAGGATAAGGCTGAGAACTAGTAATGTGATCCAGACAACAAAACCTTTAAAAAAGAATCTAAAGTCTGGATGAATAGGGATTTGATAATAACCATCTTAAGTCTAGTGTTGCTAGAAAACTTGAAAAAGGATGAAGCAGCAACATGTTGTGAAATGACATCATTTTGAAGTTGAGCACTATCGCAAACAGGTTTAGGAAAGAAAAACTGTATCCACTTCTCCCAGGTAACAAATGAAAAACAAAAATTCACCAAGTCATGAAAAAAGAGCCAGACTCCAACAACTTAGCGCTTTTGTTCATTTTAATGATAAAACACAAACTTCATCAGAATAAATGTTTCAATATAACATCACCATTTTATATTAAAAAACATTACAAAGTCAACCAATTAGGACACATATAAGCAACTGAACAATCCTACCTTATAAAATGGGTATATACCAAGACTAAAAAGTCACTGCAAACTTAGTAAACTTGCACAATAAATATTGTATATATATATATATATATATATATATATATATATATATATATATAAAACACTGGTCAAATAATGTAAAAACTTTAATAAGTTTATTATTTTTTTTTTTTTACATTTAAGTTTCTGCATTTGTAGAAAACACTTGATATTTTTAGTTTCATTCAGTCCTGGCAAATAATATGCACATAAAGCTATCTGCCATTTGCTCTCCCTACACTCTATTAACGCTTTAAAGTCACCAACAAATACCCCCCGAATCAACAGCTTCTAATACAAAAAATGTGACCTTTTTAAAGTTGTTACAAACCATGGCATGACATGCCAGTGCATTAGTCGTGTCCTTGTTTTTAATCACAAGAACATGTTCATAGATCCTTTTACCTAAGGTTCTTACGGTTTTGCCTATGTAAAACTTGTGCAGGAACTACACACTGCATGTGGAATTGCAACTGTAACGGCCTCTAGCCCATAAAATGTTTTTAGAATGTTTTGAGTTCAACAGAACCTGAAGTGACAATGAATCTACACTTTCTGCAATGGCCATAAGTAAAGGTACCAAAGGATGCTCGTCCTCCTCTGTTGGAATCACCATCAAAAATTAACTTCAGATTCAACTTTCTTAAATACAATTTGAAGTCAACTATTAAGTTAGTAATATTAACATTGATGGAATATACGTAAAACCATGCTGTAATACATTAACAGTATCTTTAGACAAAGTCTCACCGCTTAAATTCACAATGTCTTGTATAAGTTTGTTTTCCTTCTGTTCTTCCCTCACTCCTTATTGGTGCTATGTGCATTCTTTGACCATTTTGGGGTCTTTTGATTCCCTGACTTGTCCACTAAAAAACGCCCACTAACAGTGGATGCTGAAGAAACAATATTTTGTGGCTCAGAGTGGCTATTAGAAGACACAGTATCAGTCTGAACAGACACATTAGTTGGTGACTTAATTAGAGGCCACAGTTAATTGACAATTATTCTCATTAACAATTGTAATTCCGGACCTCTTTATGTTAACCGCACCTCTCTGCACAGGTACGCTGTGTTATCTTTAAAAGCTGCAAGGTCTCTATTCAACTTGCCCTGTTTTCTGTTAACAAAGTAGCCTTTTGTCTGTCTTCTTTAACAGAAATACTATCATATAATGACTTCAGATGGGAAAAACAACCAAACACTCTGATTTTAGCGTCCAATGTCTCCATTTCAATCCTTAACTGTGATAAGTCAACTTTGTAGTGTGCAATCAATGTATTCATGAGAGACAAACCTGCACCATTAAAAAGCTCTACTAGTTGTTGGTGCAAGGGGTCACCTTGCTTAACACAATTAGGAAATCTGTATAAACGCAGGCCTCGAGGAACACAGCCCAGTTTAACATTTTCCTCCAAATAGGCTACTTCCATTTGTAAGGCAATAGACCTTTAGAACAGCTTTTCCTAAGCAGAAATATCAGCTTTGCAAGTCTCTAAGTTGTCAGAAACAGTTTGTTCATTAGTGACACCAATAACACTTTAAAGTCACCAACAAATACCCTTGAATCAACAGCATCTAATACAAAAAATGTGAACTTTGTAAAGTTGTTACAAACCATGGCATGACGTGCCAATGCATTAGCTATGTCCTTGTTTGTCAGTTCAGGTTCTGTTGAACTCAAACATTCTAGAAAAAAATTATGGGCTAGAGGTCATTACAGTTACGATTCCACATGTGTTGTCTATACTGCAGTGTATAATTCCTGCATAAGTTTTTATATAGGCAAAACCATAAGAACCTTGGGTAAAATGATCTACAAGCATGTTCTTGCGATTAAAAACAAGGACAAGACTAATGCATTGCCACATCATGCCATGGTTTGTAACAACTTTAAAACGTTCACATTTTTTGTAATAGATGCTGTTGATTCAGCGGTATTTGTGACTTTAAAACATTATTAGATTATAGGGAAAGCAAATGGCAGATAGCTTTAAGTGCAGATTATTTGCCATGACTGAATGAAACTATTCAAATGTTTTCTACAAATGCAGAAACTATTACTTTTTTACATTTAAGTTTTTACATAGTTTGACCAATGTTTATATACTCATATATATTTTTTTTACAATATTTATTGTGCAAGTTTACTAAGTTTGCAATGACTTTTTAGTCTTAGTATATACCCATTTTATAAGGTTGGATTGTTTAATTGTTTGTGTGTTCTTACTGGTTGATTTTTTTCACGTGTTTTAATACAAAAAGGTGGTGTTATTTTGAAACATTTATTCTGATTAAGTTCGTGTTTTAAAGCGCTAAGTTTAGGAAAGAAATATCCATAACTGCTCTTCAAGCATTTTCTTTCTCTGGTACTAGAAACATCCTTGAACAAAATCAATGTCCCTCCTGGGAAGGGGCGACTGATTCCATCACTCCTTGGGACAGGCATGTGATGAAGAAAGTACAGTTTTGTACCTACCATAAATGTAGATGTTCGAGGATCCCATTGCTGCAGTCCTTACTATTGGGTAGTCCGCTATCCAGTCGGCCCGAATACCAGAGTATATGGCTGACGTCGGTCAGGGCGCATTAGACTGACGTCAGTACGTCAGGGTACTAATGCGCATGACCGACGCCATATCCTCAGTCTTTTCTTGCCCCAGATGTCAGAAGACCCTAAAAAGACAAGGCCCAAAATACCTGCACCAAAAATATGTACAATATATACAAGAAAATATACAAAAATATCAGCATGTAACCTCACCTACACAACCACCCCTAAACACAGAGGGGAAGGAGGGAGGTTGGACTGCAGCAATGGGATCCTCGAACATCTACATTTATGGTAGGTACAAAACTGTACTATGTTCTTCGTTCCCCATTGCTGCAGTCCTACTACTGGGTAGAATCCCAAAGCAGAGGTAAGGGAGGCTGGCAAATCATAAAGAAGCAGGAGCTGACAACATGCCTTGCAAAACAGCTGTGGCAAAACCAGCCCTAGACTTAGAGTAGATAGGAAGGTGATAATGCTTAGAGAAAGTATGCACTGAACTCCAAGTAGCTGCTTCCAAAATATCCTTAGTTGCCACCCCTTAGAAATGCTGTTGAAGTGGCAGTAGCCCTAGTGGAATGAGGCCTAATCCCAGCTGGAATCTCCTTGCCATGATGGGAATAACAAAATGCAATGCAAAAGCCAATCCACCTAGAAATAGTTTGTTTTGACACAGGCTTGCCCTGCGAACTCAAAGCAAAAGAAACAAACAACTGCTGAGACTGCCTAAAATCCTTAGTCCTGCTTAAATAATAACGCAATTGCCTGTGTACATCTAAAGTGTGCAAAATCTTTTCCCCTTTATTTTGGGGTCTGCATAAAAGTAGGCAAATGAATAGTTTGGTTTAAAGCCACACTAGAAACCACCTTAGGCATAAAGGAAGGATTAGTGCGTAATGATACCCTATCCTTATGGAAAATCAAAGGGCTCTACTGCCATAAGGGCCTGCAACTCAGACACCCTTCTTGCAGAAGTAATAGCCAACAGAAAAGCAGTCTTCCATGACAAGTATTTCAATTCAGCAGTAGCAGGCTCAAAAGGTTGTAGAGTAAGTTTTTCCAACACAAAATTGAGATCCCAAGCAGGAGTAGGAGCTCTTGGGGGTCTTATATTCTTTGCCCCTCTAAGAAACTGCTTGAACAAAAGATGCGAAAACAATGGTGGGTCACAATCATAGTGAGCTGAAATTGCTGCAGCATGAATCTTAATGGAAGAGAAGGACAAACCCTTGTCCAATAACTCAGTAAGATATTGAAGAGCCACACTCAAATTAGGCTCAGAAATCTCCAAATTCTTTGCTGTACTCCAAAATAAAAATCTCTTCCATTTTTCTGCGTACACTTTCCTTGTACTAGGTCTTCTAGCTTCCATAATCACATTTAAAACTTGTTGAGGAAGTTGAGACCTGCTGTGTTTCAACACAGAATATGCCAGGCTGTTAGATGAAGAGAGTGAAGCTTGACATTGAGCAGATGACCGTCCTTCTGAGATAACAGATGAGGAATCAGAGGTAAAGGCCATGGAGGCTTCTTTACCAGACTCCGTAGTAGTGGGTACCAGTGTTGCCGAGGCCAATCTGGAGCTATCAAAATCATCC
This sequence comes from Protopterus annectens, assembly GCF_019279795.1. Lineage (NCBI taxonomy): Eukaryota > Metazoa > Chordata > Ceratodontiformes > Protopteridae > Protopterus > Protopterus annectens. The sequence continues at coordinate 237,131,528 of NC_056751.1, forward strand.
TTGGCCTGTCTTGTCTGACCTTTAATAGTACCTTTGGAAGAAGAGGCAGAGGTGGAAAGGCATACACATGAAGGTTTTTCCAACTGAAAGACAGAGCATCGACTTTCCAAGCTGTGTGATGAAACCCCTTTGTGCAAAACTTTGGCAGCTGGTGGTTTAGTGGAGAAGCGAACAGATCTATGTCTGGAGTTCCCCATGACACTGTCAATTTCTGAAATACATGAAGATCCAGTTTCCACTCGTGGGGATCCATGATTTGTCTGCTCAACACATCTGCTAAGGAGTTCTGTGCTCCGGGCAGAAACCTTGCCTGAAGAGTTAGTTGCAAGCTTAGCGCAGTCTCCCATAAAATCATTGCTTGCCTGCATAGAGGATAAGAATGTGTTCCCCCTTGCTTGTTGATGTACCACATGACAGTTGTGTTGTCTGTTAGAATCAACACCTGCCCTGGAAGAAGTAACTCCTTGAAAGCCATTAATGCAAACTGGACTGCTAACATCTCCTTCATGTTGATATGCAGATGCTGTAGTCTGGCAGGCCACTTGTCTTGTATCCACTTTCCATTTAGATGAGCTCCCCAAGCAATGTCCGAGGCATCTGTCGTTAAAATCTGACTCGCCTCTGGCCGGGTCACAGAGAGTCCCTTGTTTAGGTGACATTCCTGAGCCCACCACAAAAATTCTTTTTGAAGGCAAGGTATTATTTGAATGACAGTGTCCAAATCCTGGCAGTGCTGTGTCCATACATTTTGAGATACCATTGTAGCTTCCTCATATGCAGTTTGGCATTGGGAAGCACCAGAATACAAGATGCCATGAACCCTAATGCTTGAAGGACTGTCCTTGCAGTCAGCACGGACTGATGAGATAGTTGATGGAAGTAAAGTGATAGACTCTTTTGTTTGTCCGGGGTTAAAAGGCCATCTGGGCTGCTGTATTCAGTCTCACACCCAGAAAGCACATGTCTTGAGAGGGTACTAGACTGGACTTTATTTCGTTCACAGAATACCCTAGGCATCTTAGCACTGCTATAACATATTCCAGATGCTGTAGAAGGTCTTCCTTTTCTTGAGCCAGAATCAGGCAGTCGTCCAAGTAAGGATAGATTTGAATTCCTTGCAGCCTGAAGTAAGCTATCACTGGAGCCAGAACCTTTGTGAATACTCTGGGCGCAGTAGATAAGCCAAAGGGCAATGCAGAGAACTGATAATGAGAATTTCCAGCTCGAAACCGCAGATACTTCCTGCAACTTAGCCTTATAGGCACATGAAGGTAAGCTTCCTTGAGATCTAAAGTTACCATCCAGTGATCCTTGCCCAGCAGAGGTAAAAGCTGTTGTAACGTCAACATCTTGAACTTGGGAATGTCCAGATAAGTGTTGAGGAGAGATAAATCCAAAATTGGTCTCCACGTGTTCCCCTTCTTTGGTACTAGGAACAGGCGAGAATAAAATCCTAGGCCCCTTTCTGATACAGGAACTGGCTGAATGGCCCCCATCTGGAGTAACTGAGAAATTTGCTTGTGAGCCTCTTTTCTTTGTGGAGGAGGAACGTCTGGCATGCCTTTGAAAGGAGGCATTGTATGGAAATAAAACCTGTAACCGTGGTGAATGATATCCAACACCCATCTGTCTTGAGTAATTAAATCCCAATTTTCTTTGAAAAGACACAGTCTTCCTCCCAAAGGAGCTACCAGACGAGAATCTACTGGCAGCTGAAAAGGCAGGTCATTGGGTCTGTTTACGAAAGGACTGACCCCTGCCCTCACCAGAAGTCTGAGCAGGTGAACTCCTGTTCTAGGCCTAAAAGAACCTTGAGCTCTGCCCCTACCACGTCTAGACCTACCCCTAGACTGGGAATCATAAGCAGGAAATGTCCACCCCTTAGCAGGCCAATTTCTACTAAACTTCGGTGGCTGAACCTGCAAAAAATCTTTAACAGTTTGCATAGACTTAGCTTTGTCTTCCATTTTCTTTAAAACTGCTTCCACAGGCGAACCAAACAACACATCAGACTGTAAAGGAGCATCCAAAATCCTTGTTTTAACATGCTCAGCTAAATTCTGATCCCTCAACCAGGCATGCCTGCGAAGAACAGAACTAGTGGCAGCCACCCTCGAGGAGACCTGTACAGCATCAAAACCACATTGCAAAGAATGCTTACCTACTTGTTCAGACACATGAACTAAATCTAGCAACTCTTTACACTCAATACCTTCCGCTAAAGCATCTACCTTAGATTTCAATTGTGAAAGGAGATAATTTTGATATTTTAGCATATGAAACTGACAATTCAATGCTCTCATGGCTAGAGTGGAAGAAGTATACACTTTCTTTCCCCACCTATCCAAAGCCCTTGCCTCTTTATCAGTGGGAACAGGATTTTTAACCACAGAGGCCTTAACACCTTTAGGCCCCTGAGAAACAGTTTCTGGATCCGCCCTAGGACTCTTAAACAAATACTTATGAGCTTCGGGCACCCTATAGTACCTATCAGGTTTAACAGGAGCAGGAGGCAAAGAGTCAGGGTTCAGGGAAGCCTCTGCAAAACATCTTCCACCACATTCAACACAGGAGGTATAGCTAAGGGCCTATGTTGGGGTAAAAATAAGAATTCCCTAAGCCTTTTCCTGGAATCAGAGTAATCTTGGCCTTCCCATTTAAAGTGTTCTCTCATGGAATGCAGAGTCTCTGAAAATGAGAAATCCTCAGGAGGAGAAGCTGTAGGAGTGGAATCATCCACATCAGAATCAGAATAAGGAGGAAACTCCTGCAAATCTTCCAGAAGACTCTGAAGCCTCTGAATACTGTTCCAAACACTCAAACTCAGGTTCCACCCTAGGCCTCTTATCAGGAGGGGGCATAGAACCTCTAATCATAGTAATCAAATCTTCTGCCATTTTAAGCATATGTTTCTTAGGCACAGAACCTGAAGTGCTAGGAGAAACCCCCACTGAAGCTAAACTTGGCCTACCTCTCAAAGAAGTTTTGGCAACAGAAGGAGAGGCTCTAACTACCTTGGGAAGAGAGGGAAGAACAGTTACCTGAGAAGCCCCCTCAGCCTGGCCTACCTCCTGAGAAGGCACATCCTGTAACAGTAAAGTCTCTGCCTGAGACTCCAAAGAAACTCCTGGCAAAACCTCAGGCTCCACTGAGCCTTCTAAAGAACCGACGTCCGGGACTGCCGGTTCATCAACCCTAGGCTTTACTGTTTTGTCCTTGCGCTTCTTGCGGAGCATCCGACGGCATTTTATAATTGCAACGCTTCCCAAACACTAACCTGGCACAGTCTAACCGTCTCTTAATAGTGCGTTTGTTAAACCTAGCACAAGAGCGGCATCCAACAACGTCGTGCTCAGGCCCTAAACAAGGTATACACAAGGTATGGTAATCCCTATGAGGTATCTGTTTCCCACAAGAAATACAGTTATTCACTTTTTCTGACATCCGGTTAAATACTGAGGCAAGAAAACACCAAAATGTTCCCCAACGGGGTACTTAGCCAACTCTGATTCGGTCTGAAACTCCGGCTTCGGAAATATTTCAGAACGCCAACCTGCACTCGCAAAACTGCTTCTGCATCGAACCATGCGGCAAAAAAGACTGAGGATATGACGTCGGTCATGCGCATTAGTACCCTGACGTACTGACGTCAGTCTAATGCGCCCTGACCGACGTCAGCCATATACTCTGGTATTCGGGCCGACTGGATAGCGGACTACCCAATAGTAAGGACTGCAGCAATGGGGAACGAAGAACATCCTGTGGAACCAAGAGTCTGATCTGGAGAAACCAAGAGTCTGATCTGGAGGATGAGAAAGAACCCCCCCCCCTCCGGAAAGGAGGAAGTTCTTCCCACTGCCATCTGTAACCTTGATGAATGATTTTCAAAACCCATATGTCAAACAATCTGTCGCCAAACAGAAAAATTAAGATTCAGACTTTTTGGAAGAAAAGGGGGCCAGGATGGGAGGGGGATAACAAGTTCTCTTAAACAATCATTCAGACTTGGAGTGCCCTTGGTTGTAGGAGGTTTGATACTTTTTTTCTGGAACACACTCCGACTTCTTAAACATCTGCCTCCCTGTTTTCTTTTCAAAATTGGGCAAGGAGAAAATCTCTTGGAAAATTTGGAAAAGGGTAGCTGGAAATTCAGAGTATCCCTGGATCAGCATGTCCCTTTCATCACAATTTCTGATCACCTTTGCAGCTTATTGGGCCAAGCACTAAATTCCTATGCACGGCAGAATTTAAATCTTATTTTTATCATCATCTGGGAGGTTCTGAGAATGCAGGCATGCAAACCTCCTCAAAACAGTACCAGCAGCCATAGCTCTGGAAGAACTATCAACAGAATCACACACACACTTCTCTCTGAGAACAATGAGCAGTGACCTGTGCAATTGAGGAAACTAGGTTATTTAAAAAAGATTTTTCCTCACAATATGAAACTGCAGTTAAAAAATACATTCCTCATACTTTTGCAGTTTGTCAGAACAAACTTTAACACCAGCCTGACAATTTAAAATTCAGAAAATCAAAGTTGCAGAAGTATAATTTCCCATCCTTATCAGAAGAGTACAATTGGAATTAAGTGCTTAGCAACAATGGAATCAACTAAAGCTATAGCTTTAAGCTCATGTTTGGAAACAGTGTATAAAAATTTAAAAGACTGAAGAACTTTATATTAGGAAAACTGCAGGCAGTAACACACATCGTCTAAAGCATACAAAACAGGAGGAATGGGTGTAGATTCTGGAAAATCCTTCTGTAACAACTCATAGTAATTTCTGTGGGCCTGAGAAACCTGTGTTCTCCCACTGAAAACACTGGCACATGAATTGTCTCACAGAAAGAGAAACCCCCACAGGAAGAATCAGAAACTGAGCTCTCCTCAGAATTTGAATCAGAAATCTGTGGAAAAATCCGTGTATCCATCCCTGCATTTTCCTGTTCAGATTCAGAATCTTGAATCATTTCAGGAAAAGAGGAATCTGTGTTTCTTTTACTAAAGCATACTTTACAATAAGGATCAATATCCTGAATTAAATTTTGAGCCAGACTCAGTAAACTACTCATATCCAAAGAAAATTGAAGAGAAAATACATGCTTGGTTTTCTGTTTTTTTTTTTAACATGAAAAATGGGGCCAACCATGTTACTAACGGCAGGAGCAGCAGCTTCCCCAGGGATGGGCTTAGCATTCCGAGACAATAGGGAAACATTTACTGCTCCATCTCCCAGGACTGACAAGAGTAGCTATCCCTTGCCCACTAATGGGACTTCAACAGTCACAGAGGATGTGGTTAGCCCCTGGTCCATAGTGGCTGTAGGTGCTGTACAGAGGGATCTGAGGTAAAACAAATGGCCATAGCACAGTAACCTACCAGCAGCTGAGGCATATTGCTAGGCTGCTGTGGTGGCAAAGGCTGTTTACTTAATTTTTTATTTTTTGTGACTGGAAGAAGGACCAACCATGGGTCATTTACATGGTCAAGCCGAAAATGGTGCCTCTCTCCTGGTTAAGACAAGGAGCAATTGCCAGTAAACACTACCAGTCCTTGAAACTTAGTTTTGACAGAAATGCAGTAAAACACACTTTAAAACACTACTCCATCTCCACAAAAGTAAAATAAGCACAGTTTTGTCACAGTTACAAATGTTTTCAGTTAATTTATATCACTTTTAAACTGACAGAAAAAAAGAAGTGCTCCATTTAAAATCACACCATATTCTCAAGACAGTCCATTAAAACACAACACTTCTAGATTTAAAACAACTCCCCTGAAGAGGAAAGTAATACATCAACAACATTAAGAAAACAGAAGTTTTTTTTCTCCAAAGTGAACTTACCTGCCCAGCAAAAGAAAGCACAAGCTGACTGTCAATCCTCAAAAGCCACAGAGGAGTTTACTCTTGAAGTGACAGTAAGGCTCTGAAGGCCTTCACTCTCAAACATGTGTTTTAGTCAGCTGTCTGTCTGTTTTGGCAAATGGAAGGTGCCCAGAAGCTTTGGAAGCTGGCTGGCTGTTATATCCTTTGGAGAATAAAACCCATAAAGCTAAAGCTACTACAGCAGTGATCAATATGATGAACATCACCTCCACCTACACACAGTGGTCTGAGTCTGAATCCTCTTTTGCAGTTTTTCCATCAGAATCCTGGGAACCTACCAAAGCAGAACCTCACTCAAAGTGAGCATCTAAAACTGTCTGCCTCAGTTTATCCCTAATATGAGAGAGCTTGGACTACACTGTCCATTGCACGTACATCTGTAAACCTGCTACACTATTTTAGAGCATCCATGTAATAAAAATTACAGCAGGTTATGTGAAAACATTGAGGAAGCAATGGTAAAAGTATTTTCCATAAACTCCTTAACTTGTGAGTTGGACTGCTAAAAGAATTTTCACAGCATGAGAGAAAGGAATCTGGACAGGTCAGCAAACAGCAAAGGAAACCAAGATTCAAAGTGACACAGAATACCCTCTCCTAGCAATTCTGCACATAGTTTGGGGTGGACTCCTTATCTGGTAGCAAATTAAAATAGGTAACTGAGGTCCTGTGGGGTCTATGCTGTACCAAACAGATCACAGAAATTTGCTCTGGGATGCTCATATTAGTAAGTCTTTCCACTCTGTTTGCACGGGGGAGGCAGACGGAATCAGCATTTTCAGGAGCAGAAACAGTATAATGTGGATGTGCCCAGTCTAGATAAATCCCATCCTTCAGGAGATGTTTCTTAGGAAGGGTGGTCCATGGTTCCTCGTTGTTCTTTCCCAAATACTGGTTCAGTCGGAATCAGCATTTTCAGGAGCAGAAACAGCATAATGTGGATGTGCCCAGTCTAGATAAATCCCATCCTTCAGGAGATGTTTCTTAGGAAGGGTGGTCCATGGTTCCTCATTGTTCTTTCCCAAATACTGGTTCAGTCTTTTTTTGGAAGAAGACAGTGCTACAAAACAGTTCAAAGATGTCATAAGTTTGAGCTTTTTCTCCAAGGGGATGAGGGTAATCTGAAGTGAGGTACAGAGAGGGGGAATACCCATTAGCAGTCTTGGAAACAAAGATCTCATGATCCCCCTTCCCTTATGGACACAAAGTGAGAAACTCCCTGTCCCTAGTTCTAAGGGGCAGCAGGCAGCCAACACTCACTAAACATGGGAAGAATAGGCAAACAGCTGGTGGATGCTTGATATCAAGCAGTGGGCACGTAAAACCTTGACTGGTGCATTCTGGAGGTGACATCACATTTGGGAGGCCTGTAATGAACCATGCACGGACATCCGTCTGAGGTACCCATAAGAGTGTGACACAGCACAGGAAAGGTTATGTCCTACCGCATGACAAAGCATACACGTCTGAAGTCACATAGAATACCCAAAGTAGGCTCATCTGGTGCTGAAGACCAATGGGAAGAGCCTCACTCTAGCCAGTGAGTTTTCCTTGGCTTGTGAAAAGATGAGAGCTGCAGACACACCAAGCCATAAATTTAGCAAAACAGCCTTCTTTGGAGAATAAGGACTAGCTCTATGTGAACATATATGTTGCAGTGCTCAAGTATGGGTTTGGTGGTACCAGAACCCTTGGACTCGCCACAAAGGTCATTACCTAAGCATACCTCTCCAGTTCCCCTTTTAGCTAAGAACCGATAGGGTAGCAAGGCAGAGTGGGTTGCACTGTGAAACTCCAGTGGCTGTTTCAGAAATAGAGTCTAAAAGGAAAGTCTTTGGCCACATGTCTGGCCTCTGAACACCTTACATTTTCCCTTTCTGATGCTGGTCTTGCATTATGGACGGGATACATTCTGATAATCTCTCCAGTGGTCACCCCAGCCACAAGACTGTCATCTTGCAAGAGGGTAAGAGACAAGTCAGAATTTTACACACTTCTCAGAGGTGACTAGGATGTAATTTGGACAGGTACAACAGCAAAACATTATGCAGCTCACCAGACAACAGACAAAGTACAAATACAGGTCTCAACTGGCAATGTGGCTACTACTGTCTAAGTTCCTTATGCATCAAATGTAGGAACTTTCAAGCACTGTACAACAGGTACAAAAATCCCACTTGCATACTACAGAAAAAGAATGCACTGGTGAGGAGGCATGAGCTATTCATTACTCTCTCCTAGCGCTTGTGTTTCCATCGTAACATGTGGTGAATACATCAGTTACTATAGGAGCTACAGACTAAGAACTGTACTGGCCTTGGGTACCACGAAAAGAAATCCCAACACTTTCTGCAGAGAGCTTTAGAAGTCAGAATCGCCCACTGCATTGTGCACTGCCCATTACGCTCTGTATTGTGATTATGAATTTTGCTGCTTGTTCTTTCAGTTTCGTGGTATGCAACAAAAATGACAAAAGGCTCTAACTTCACAATTTTTCTCCAGAGTTGGATGAAAAGCTACCAGCAAAACCTATACAGGCTTATATTCTGAGTATTGAGAAAAGCTGAAATTAAAATGCATAGATTTCATCCCACGCAGCTGGTTCAAAATTAAAGGTGAACAAAGATGATTTAACCAATTCAAACAAATACTCTCATACTGCGTAGAGGAAGGCCGAAGTAAATCTGCTTCAAATAAGATGCAACTCAATCTGACAGCCTTCCCAAGAAGGGGTCTTGAAGAGAATATTCTACAGATAAAATGAATAATCTTAGGAGCCCTTAGTTTCTGTAATTTCAAAACTAAGAGTATAAAGCAATTCAAACACATGTTACTACCAGGGAACATTAACACTGCTGTGGAACACTTAGCAATTGTGAAGCAGCAAAGCCTCAGATTCCTGTTGCTTTTCTATGTTTTATTTACATATTTATATCCAGCAGATGTGGGAGAAAGATTTGAGAACACAGATATGAAAGTTTAAAATCAGTAAATCTCTCATTATAGTAGAGAAGCTGTTTCAGAAAATACAGAAAAAACAAAAACATTTTAAAAAACATATTCATGAAATTTTTGGTTTACCACATTTCATTTTTTTTATTAATAACTGTTGTGGCACCCCCCACCCACTGCAGATGCAGAAAGGCTGCTAATGGATGGAAGACAAATATTCTGCAAGAAACTTAAAAGAGAAGACAGGCCAGAACTAGATTAAGACAGAAGGAATGAATGACAGGACCGAATGTTAGAACAACTATAACTTCAAGTCATGTTTACTGGCCAACTAATCACACTAGTAACAATAAAATACAAAATCATGACAATGAGGTACAGTACTGCTATGGGGACACATTTACTCAGCAATAAATTCTGAAAAAGAAATAGAACAACTCACAAAAATTATAACACTCACTGAAAAAGGGACAGTGACCATACTTTATATATTTAAATTAGAAGTAAAATGAAACAGGTGGATCTAGATTTTAAGATATCTTAAAACGAAGACTGAAATTACAAGCAAATGTTCAGTTTGCTGTCTTTATATATATTCCTGCAAGGTAACCCTACTAAAAAAGAAAAAAATGAAAGAGGCCACACACTACGGGAATATTTCAAGCAGACAACAAAAAATTTGAATGTTATCAGTCACTCGGCAGAAATTGGCAATAAGGATATTTTCTTGCAGGTATGGAGACACTTCTAGGGTTATATATATGCATTTTGAGAGAAATAATACATGTAAACTAATACTTGGGCCATTACTTTACTGGACCATGCTAACAAATACCTAGTTATCTTTTACACAGGAGCATTACAAATATTCCACAACACGTGCAAAAAATGGGAAAAGGGGTTTTGGATGGATAGAGTACAACTTTTCCACAATGCTGCACTGACCCCTGAGAAATGTCTGGTGGGGGTGCTACTCAGAGTGAGTAATGATGCATCTCCCTGTGCATGCATGTGCCTACAGATAACAAAGACAAGTAACAGCAATCTAGTGACCCCACTCCTGTTTTACTTTTTTTCTCTCTATATATACTACTACTATTTTTTCCTCACCTGATTCATCTGCCCACATTTGTATTCCCTGTATACTGTAGCCTGGGGGCCACATTGCCATTGGTCTGTCAGTACCATTTATGGTAATGACATGACTGCAACTATAACCGTGATAATACTATATTGGTGCATTTATATAGGGACTCTACTTTAATATTGACCATGCCACCATGAAAAAGGGGAGCTCAGACTGTGTAATGGAGCAGAAGTAACAGTTACTCATTTATTGTCATCCAAACAGGCCAGGAACAGAACGTGTGTACAATATCTTGCTACAACATGCATTGCCCAAGTCAGAACGATTGCAGAACTGAATGGAAGATGGTCTACTAAACAATTAACTCACCTCTGTCTGCTGTGCTGGTTGTGGAGCTAGGCTCCACATACATCACAGACTTAGCATTCACTTGTTTTAATAACTTTTCAGAAATGGTATACTGTACCTTTACCATGTGTACATCAGTGTCTTTTTTTCAGCGAAGTGAACCTAATTTGAATTTTGTACCATGCAATATTACAGTTATGTCTAACAGCATCTTTGACAGTTGATGTCTCAAAGCAAACTGTGTCTACACTTCTCACTGGTACCAGCAGTTTGGCAAACATCTTTACTGCATCTTGTAATAACTGGATTTTATACTGCTTTTAAATATAAAGTGAATTACATTACTCAGATCTGAGTTGGTGATGTGTTATGTGCAGGCATGATCTGATGTCTCTAGCAATCTGATCCTGATTTTATTACTGTACTGTATTTCTTTTGTAAAAGGTGTACATGGTTTGCAGCTTCCCCCATACTGAATTAGTAAGCTGTAGAGGTGAGGCTGGAGTGCACCTAGAATTACAGCACAACATGTTCAAAATATTTGCAAAGTGAAATAATACATTTGCAAATTTTAAATAAGCAGCAGCATGGGGTGTAAGTGCCTGACTTCCAGAGCTTGGCACCCTCCCCCTGACTAGACAGATACCTTGCTACCTGGACATCAGAATGTCAGTGATATAAGTAGAATGTCCACCCATGCAACCTCTGGCACTTGTATAAAGTGGACTCCTGAAAAGGATGATTAACCAGAAATTACTTAAAAGCTACTAGGCACTAGGTAAGCCTGGGAAGGAAGAGCTCCTTCTAAGGTTTATAAAGGAGGCCTAGGAATGAGCTGGCACCCCACCCAAGCCTGGAGAGGTTCCAGGAGAGGAAATGGAAGGAGGGGGTGGAGGAAGGGAAATATTACTGCAACAACTGACATATTCAAATATCTGCAGTTTATTTATTTATTTATCCTTTGTTTACTGTGCTCTGTCTCACTAGGCTAGTGGTCTTTTTTCAAGGTAAACCCAAGGTGGTATTTACAGTACTAGGGAAAATTTTTCAGGGCACTGCGGTACTTACTCCTTTTGATTGGTGGTGTGGGATCTTTGACATCCACCTGAACCACCACAAATTCAAGCAGAGGCGAGCTGGGTTTCATGTTTTGTCTGGAGGATGGCACACTCAGGACTACAGCACCCTCTAATGCTGCACTGCAGTGTCAGCAATCCAGTCATCTGGAGTAGCAACTTACTAACAACTGTATTAGGTTCAGTGTACTGTCTGCTGTTGCAGTTAGGATAACTTCTTAAGGACTGGGTTGCAAAGGGCCCTGCAAAATTGCTAAGACAAACACTACCTTGTCCTGTAAGAGATACTCGGGTTGTAATGTTTTGAAGAGAGTTAACTAATGACCAGCCAGTTGCTTCTAAGATGAACACAGTGCTCTCTTAAAGGCAGTAATGGCTGCAGTGACTGTAGGAGAATGTGGCCATCACTTGCCTTGGAATGAACAGCATGTAATAAGCTACCCATTTACAAATTTTTGCTTATGAACAGGAACGAGCTCCCTAACTTGTGCAAATTACACATATAATTGGTCTGCTTTCCATGTTTCTTTTGTTTTGTCCAAATCTCAGATGTCTCACTGTGCATGTGCTACTACATCCATCTGGAAGATAAGAAAATGCTCTTTGCAACTGTGGGCCTATATTTCTGAAATTCTTCTGGTAGAGGTAATGACCATTAAAGATACAATTTTCAAGGACAGGTACTTCAGGGGTGCAGCAGTAGCTATTCAAAATGAGGCAATGCTAGCTTTTCTAGGACATAACTGAGATCCTATGGTGGTGAAGGTACTTTACTGCAGGACTCCTTAAGAAACTATTTCACAGGTAATCTTGAATAAAATTGGGGATTCTAACAGTCATGCTGAAATAGCTGGCACATGCACCTTCAGGGTGGAATAAGACAATAATGACTTGTATAGTTATGTCATGTAACTGAGGACTAAAGACAGAGCAGTAGGTCAAGTCATGGCCCTTATTTTGGCACCAAAAGGAGAATCTTTTCCATATTTCTAGGTATAATTTCCTTCTATTATGTTTCCTAGCCTCTCAAGATACAAATCACATTCTTGGAAAATGTGCTTGAAGTGAATGACAGTTGAATCATTCATGCTATCAGCCTTAAGGTCTTCAAATTGGGGTGTATGAGAGACCCCTTGTTTTGGGGTCAAGATGTTCACATGCTGAGACAGCAATAAAGACTCTCCCTTTCCATATTCATTAGGAAGGAGAAACAGTGTTGCCTCAGTCAAGGTCGAGCTATCAGTACCATTTTGGCTTGCCCTTCATTACCTTGAGAAGAGGGACTGGAGTAAAGGTTTACAGAAACAGACCTGCCCAGCTGATGGGGATGTGGCCTGACTACTTGTTCCTGACTTACTTATCTTAGAAAAGGTTACTATTTACAATTTTTTTGTACTTGCCTGTTTTCTGTAAAAGGAAAAAAATATTTCTGGCAAACCCCACCTGTTGTGCTCAGGTGATCTACAACTATGTGGCTCAAAGAAGGGACACAGAAATACATTGAGGGTGCGTGCTTGCCTGCTAGGCAAGAAACCTTAGTCCCAAGGGTAATCTGCATACAGGATAAAGAATGGGGTTATCCCTTGCTTTTTCATGTACCGCCTCACTGTGGACTGTGAGAATGTACAAAATACCAGGCTTCCAAGTTTGTTTTAGGAACATGAAAGCCACACTAGTTCCCATCATTTCCTTTTTTGCAACCTGTCCAAAGATCACAGGACCCTCAAATCCGCTGAATGAGCCCACAGTCTGTCCTCTAGGAGTCCATGGATAGTGTTTTGGCAACTGGCCCCAATCTGAATGGGACTTCTCTAGATTAGGTTCACCTGTTGTGCCTAAGAGAGCTCTTTTCTGATACAGAGTAAAAGGCCATGGGGACAATAGAAGATGTATGCATGGGACATATGCATTTCTTAGGTACTGCTGGAGCTTTCTCATGTGTAGTTTACCTAGGACACTTAGGATGACAGAAGCAATGTATCCTAGTATTCACAGAAATTCCCTTTCAGTGATGTTGTGGCACTGTGCTATAGAGTTAAAGGTCCGCCTCAAAAAGGTCACTTTCTCCTGTGACAAAAAGGCTTTTGGACTTCCCACATCTAGTCTCTCCTGGGCAAGAGCTGGAATTCTGGATGATTCAGGGAGAGTCCTAACAGTATGAAAGGCTGAGGCGAGCATCTCCTCCAGAGTTGTTGCATTAGGCAGTCATCCAGATATTAGTAGATGTGAATCTCTCTCGTTCAGCAAAAGGCAATTACTGCAGCCAGGTATTTTGTAAATACCCCAGGATGCAGTAGACAGACCAAACAGCAAGGAAGTAAATTGGAAGTGATATTCCCCTGCTTCAGACTTGAGGTACTGTTTTCTCTGCTGTGGATATGGGTATATGAAGATAGGCATTCTTCAGATCCAGTGTTATTGTAAAGGCCTGGGGAAGCAGGAGAGGCAGCAAAGCTGGAAAGGTTACTATTTTGAAGTCTGGAACCTTTGGAAATCTGTTTAGTTCTGACAAATCTAACAGTGGCCTCTGTGGGCCATCTCCTATTAGAGCAAAGAATAGTCTTTAGTAAACCATTTTCCTCATTTACTTGTACTCCCTCTAAAGTCACTTGCCACAAGAGATCTTCTCTGGAGGGATTCCTGACTTTCCTGGTTTTAAATGGAATAAAGTCTGTACTCTTCGGCTTTTGTGACTTCTTCCCCACTCTTTTCATAAAAAAGCACAGGTAACCTCTCATGTTTTGATCAGTGATTTTTGGTGGAGGCAGATGAGTTAAAGGAATACTGGGTGGGGTGAGATTTTTGTTTTGGGAGGTGTGAAGCAGTGATGAGCTCTATTGAATCATAGTTGCATTCTCTTACGAGTTTCTGCTCTAAAGTATCTTTACACTTCCCTTTTGAATCTTAACATTTCTTTTTTGTGGTGGGCTCTCCCACCTTAAGCTGTTTTCTCTTGTCTGCATCCAAAGAGAAGACAAACATTTTATGAAATAACTTTTGCTACAGATGGGGACATGGAAGTTGATTTTCAACCTCCTGCAGAACAAGTAAGGTATTGAGAAGTTCATCTTAACATGGTCTGGGCAAAAGGGTAGTCCTCAGACAGGCAGAATGCCTCCTTATCACTGGCCCCAAATCTGCTGCCGTACTGGCTGCTTCAAAAACACTGTGGCTACAGTTGATAGACAGCTTCACCACCTGGAAAGATAACTTGTACAAACCTATATTGCCCAATGTTTTGTCTGGTACCTCCTCAGTCTTATCCTTTAACTGAGACAACAGTGCCCCCTGGTGTTTTCATGTGTGTGTGTGTGTGTGTGTGTGTGTGTGTGTGTGTGTGTGTGTGTGTGTGTGTGTGTGTGTATCTGGTAATTACTAGCCCTCAAAGCCACACAAGTTGAGGCGTAGACCCCTTCTTCCCAAAGTGAACCAGTATTCTATTTTTCCTCTCACTGGGAATTGGGCTCTTGATGGGCACAATAATAAACCACTTGCTAGCACCCATTAACACTTATGACTGGATCAGTAATTGGATATTTGAAAATGTATTTGCAGGGATATTTGAAATAGTTTTGATAATGAGGGATGACTTCTGTTTTATATAACTTTCTATATTACAGCTGCTATTTTACTTGTTCATAGGTCAGTACTGGGCTATCAGCCCGAAGGCATATATTAGCCCAGCCACGTTGTGCGGTATTCACCGCCCCTTTAGTAGTTCCCTAGACCCTTGTACTAGCAGCTAGTACCCTTGGCCCCTATCTACTAGTGCTGTTGATTATCCATTTTCTTGTGTTTCATTGTATTACTACATTGTAATCAGTTCCTCCATCTTTGAGTTAGACTGATCTAGTTCCTTGGGGGGGGGGGCTCCTCTTCTTCTCTTAAGACTAGGGCCGCGCAACTCTGAACAGGTCTACAGACATGTTCTTAAAGTGTACAAAATACTAATCAAATTTAATAAAGTCTTGACAACAAGTCTGGGAAACAGAAAAGGATGAAGAACCACTAGCTCAAGATGAGGCAAGATGGTGGACATCTTCTAGCTAAACATTTAGGCCTGCATTTGGGAGTGAGTGCCTTTGTGGTCCCACTAAGAAGACAGACACAGACAACCTCAGTCTTAGAACTGTGGCTACCCTCATGCACCGACAATGAGGAGATACTGCTCTCACCCTCACAAAGTAAGATACAGTGTTGGAATCAGAAATCTGGTTGGAAGATTTTGTCTTGGGTGAACATATCATCCAAACACATGGTGGCCTCCTAAGAAGCAATGCCAGAGGTCCAGTCCACTCTATAGACAGTGTTAGGGGCTGCAAAAGCACCTCACCAGACCTGCTGGCCTCATGGCTAGGGAAGTTTTCAGGCCATTCCCTATTGCTTCCTTCTTGTTTCCAGGATAGCACAAGTCTTGTTTTAAAGACTTCTTGTTTTTAAAATTAAAGGTCAGTCTCCCATCCATTACATGTCTAATGTCCACATCGCTGTTTAGTATTGGCCAAAACATCTTATAAACCTCAATCACCATACTGAGGTCATTAGTGTAATATGTGGAAATACTGATCACCCCCCTCCTAGTCCTTCTGTTAGTTCTACTACCAGCTTCATTTGCTGAGAAGTACGGTTTTGCTAGTGTGGTTCTAACTCCTGAAATCTCCTCAAGAGTTTTGTTGACCAACACATCATTGTACCCTCTCTGTTTAAACTTCACCTTCAGGATGTCTATCTCCTCATGAAAATTGGCCTCTTCTGTGTTTAGCCTTGATGCTGTCATGCCCGGACCCTTCACTATGTTTCTAAACACACGTGTAGGGTGTATGCTTGTTCTGTGCAACAGGGAATTTCTATAACATGGCTTCGTGTATATCACTGTACTCAACCCGGTGTTAGTCTTCCTATAAATCTTCACATCTAGGAAGTCTATCTCATGTACAGACCGATTCACGGTGAACCTCAAGAATGATGCACGCTTGTGCTATCCAGGAAACAAGAAGGAAGCAATGGGGAATGACACACAGGCAACTATACCCTGTGGAAGATGTAATTTTTGTACATATTTAGACTACAGGATCTTTCAGACATCCAGAGAATGGTAGGCTGTTTAGTTTCAGTGTCCATGCAGACTGAAACTCTGAGAATATACTGTATTTAGCCACCTACAATATATACTCCATGTTTTATGTAGGAAAAACAAATTGTAGACAAAGAGACAGGGTCAGGGAACATCTATATGACATTAGAACAGGGAGTATTACTAATGCACTATCAAAACATGTGACAATGTTTGACAGTACACACACATTTAGATTCATGGTGATAGAACAGTTAGAATCGAATGAACGAGGTGGAGAGTTGGGCAATCAAACAGAGGCTGCAGAAACAAGATGGATAATCAGGTTTAGAGCTGATAATGGAAAGGGTTTAAATGAGGAAACTTCCATTAAAGCCTGTTTTGAAAAGCAGAACTTTATGCAGACAGACAGTATTTACATATGTTTTTGAAATGTTATGCGCTTTCAAGACATTTTAGCATGACATTATTTCTTGTGAATTTTTTTACTAATACTTTTTCAAAATACATATTTTTAGATATCACTGCGGTGGTGGTGCTGCGGTAGCATTGTCGCCTCATAGCAAGACGTTGTCCCGTTCGATTCTCAGCTAGAGCATCTTCTGTGTGGAGGCATAAGTGAATGGGGCATGCCTTCATTGAAGGTTGTGCATCAGGGCTGGTAACCCAGTACGTAAAAATCCACTATCAATCATTAGCAGACCGCGGAGTTCCGCTGTGGCGACCCCTAACCGGGAAAAGCCGAAAGAAACAAACAAACTGCCAGAATTGCACCTTGAACTGCTATGTGTTTTTAAGTTAAGTATAGTTCCAGTTGCTATGGTGATAAAATGTTGTGGATCATGTGATTCTTTGATTATTTATTAAGCTGATTTGTTGAAGAATGTATCTGATGTTGTAAATCTTTTGTTCATACATTACAGATAGGACCTCGGTTCTGTCATCGGAACCGATACTGCAGTTTTCCAGCTCGCGCAAGCCAAAAACTCTCAGCTAAGAACCCACCCACAATGCCCCTCTCCTAAATACTCCAGATCTCATTTGCCGCATTCCTAGTCAGACGTGTTAGCCATCTCTCTCAAAGCTAAGTAGTAAATTGTTGATTTTATGACAATTTTTCGCCTATAACCTACGCCTATTTCCTACCCTTTTCCTTGGTAATTAAATTTTTTACTCTTTTTGTTTTACTGTCCCTCTCTCCTGTCTTTGACAAGCCTTCCCTTTTTACTAGTGGTATTCCTTAACTAACATCACTGGTATTTTATTATTTTTATCTTTATATTTTAAAAATTATATATATATATATATATATATATATATATATATATATATATATATATATATATATATATTATTTTATTTTATTCTTTCTATAGGATAGCATTGTTTTCCTTACCATGTCAGACAAAGCTATGTTGGGTTTTAAACAGTGTGACAAGTGTGGATGTAAGATGCCTAACTCAGATACACATGTCCGTTGTGTCTACTGTTTGGGTGTAGATCATATTAAAGTTGATTGTGATATTTGTGCTAGTTTTAGTAATCGGACACTAGCAGAACATAAGAATAAACTTATTTTAAAAGGGTTACTCAAGACACCCTTCTCGGAGGCTCTATCTGGGTCGGAAGTCTCACCCCATCCTAAGACCAAAAAATATATGGAAAAACGGAGTCACTTGGTTCCTGCATCCCAGTCAGTTACGGAGCCAGGTTGGCTCCATGCTTCACCAGCGCCCTCGGCGCAGACCTCCTCGGCACCAGGATCTGTGTCCTCTCCCTCGTTACCGACAATGGTATTCATTCCTATATCAGTTCCAACCACGGCACCACTGACTTCGGTGCCATCCTTGGTTCCCACATTGGCTCCGATGACTGTACATGTCTCGGCACCATTCCTGTTCATGGTGCTGACCGTTTCTTCGGCTCCATCAGCTCCTTTATAGAAAGACCTGATTCCCCTTCAGTAGCCTCCTTTAGATCCACTAGGAATTTTTCTGAACTAGACCTGCTGTGGGTTGTGGATCAGCTTCTGGCAGCTAGGGGATTGCCCATTCCAGCTAGACCTTCCATCCCTCCTGGCTGAGAATCCTTTACCTCATCTTCCCCTGCTTATCCTCCTCCAGCATCCTCCCTGTTCCCAGTACCGATGTCTGCTTCGGTACATACTGTCTCGGCTCTGACAACAGTGTCTCCCCTGTCGGCACCGATCACCCTTGCTGCATCGGCTACAATGGAGCCGATGCTTTCTCGGAGCAGTGCTTGGACCGTCCATACCTTGGTACCTAATCCGGTGCCTATTTTCTCGCTGGCACCGTCTATGTCTATGGCTCTGACGGCTTCCAGTTCTCTCGGAGCCCCTCAACTGGAGGTAGGGTCGAGTGGGCCTGCTGTACAGGTGATGGAAAGAGCCCTTCATTCTGAAGGCTCACAGCCAGCACCTAGGACACCAGCATCAGAAACCTCCGCTAGCATGATCCTCTCCCAAATCGCTATGTCGGGTCCCTGGGCACGGGAGTCACAAGAACCGTCTGTGAAGGGAACCCCTTCTCCAGAGTCCTCCTCCTCAAATCTCACTGGAGAGCCATCCCGATAGAAACGGTGCAAGAGGAAGCACCTTGACTCCCTGGAGGAATCTATCACAGAAGACACTGCTTGTGATGAGGGAGAAGGGTCCCCACGCTCTCCCCCAGACGACGTTTCATTCGGAAGACATTCTTGAAATCCTCAAACAGCGGGGGGAATGGAAGTCCTCTAACCCTGAGGGCCCCAGACTATGTAGAACCTGTCCCCCCTGGAGGACGGACAAAATGTTATCTACACCTGAAGGCCAACCCCATTGGTCCAAGCAGCTGACAGTTGATTCCATGGTCATGGAGGCGGCCAAGAGGGAACTGGCAGAAGATAGTTCCACTGTCCATCCTCCAAACAGGGAGTCCCGGACCATGGACAGATTAAGGAAGTGGACCTATGCATCAGCAACATTTGCCATTCGGTCGCTGAATTATCTGGCACACTTTACTCGACTCCAGAGAGACCTAATTTCTGAAATGTCTTCCTCTTTGGTGGGGGTACTGCCTGATGAGGTACGTGACACTGTAGCCTCACAGCTAGCTACCCTTGAATCCATCTTGAACTCCTTGATGCGTTTGATATCTCACACCACTGATGGCACAGCTCGAGCTGCCGCATCTGGTGTTGTCATGAGACGTCATGCTTAGATGCAATTGTGCGACTTCGCAGACCCCTTTAAATCTTCCTTTGTCAATGCACCTGTCGACAAATCTGCACTTTTCAGACCCAAGGTACGAGACACACTTGCAAGTAGTGAGAAAGACCTTGTCTGCTGTGGGCATATGCTTTTCTAACCCCCAAAGGTCCTACTCCAGGAACCAGAAGGGAGGAAAGATATGGTTCAAGAAATCCCAAGGATCCTTTCGTGACATTTGTATTGAACAATCCCCCGGGGCACAGGGGGAAACTCATATGGAAGACGCCCCTTTTGGGGTAGAGGGGTCCGCGTAACCAGGGAGCCAGAGATTCTTTCTCCGGCAGACCCTATCAGCGCTCCTGAGAAGCAGCCCAATTGCTTTCCTCTGGAAGCAGTCAGGGGTAGTTTTTTTCTGCATCTACCAGCCTGGCATCTTATTGCTACCGATGTTTGGGTGCAGAGAATAATATCCAGAGGCTACCAAATACCATTCGAGTTAACTCCCAGACCCGTCAAATGAATCCCCGATGTGCCACCCAATCAGAGGGAATTAGCAGCCTTAGAAATAGAAAAACTGCTAAGAAAAAGAGTCATCCAACCAGTCCCAACAGAACAGGCAGGATCCGGGTTTTACTTGAGGCTCTTTTTAGTGCCAAAAAAGACAGGGGACTGGAGACCAATCCTGGATCTCAGCCTACTGAACAAATTTATCAAACCTCAAAAATTCCGGATGGTCACAGTGCGGTCCATTCTTCCCTTCCTAGGGAGGGACAATTGGATGTGCTCTATAGACCTACAGGATGCATACTACCACATAAAGATGGATCACCGCTCCCGGAGGTTTGTCTGCTTCCGGCTGGGAGCCAATCACTACCAGTTCAGGGCACTGCCATTCGGTCTCTCAACAGCCCCCCTGAGTATTCACCAAATGTATGGCAGTTGTGGTAGCCCATCTTCGACTACAAGGATTCCAGGTGTTTCCCTATCTAGATGACTGGCTCCTTACCGCCCCGACCAGGAATCTCCTAGTCCGCAGCCTCTCTTACACTCAAGGTCTCGCTCTCTGCTTGGAGATTACAATCAACAAAGACAAATCTCAGATGTCCCCAATGAAAACAGTGGAATTTATTGGAGTGGTCTTTGACACAACATCCTGTCAAGCTTCTCTTCCCCCTCACAGGCTTTTGAAAATAAGACACCAAATTCAAGACCTTCTTCCTCACACATTTGTACCAGCACATCTTGTACTGCAACTCTTGGGATCCATGGCAGCTGCCATTACTTTAGTACCACTGGCGAGACTGCACATGAGAATCCTGCAGTGGCTCCTTTCTGCACGATGGTCGCTGTTACCCCACCCACTCAACCACATGATACGCCTTACAAACTGTTGCAAGGGAGAAATGCTATGGTGGCTAGAGCCACAAAAGAATCTTTGGTGTCGACCGTTGTGTCTCCCCCAATCCACGGCCACGGTGACCACGGACACTTCACTGTTAGGGTGGGGTGGGGTGGCATTTTCAGGGAAAGACTGTCCAACGCACCTGGACCCCATTGAGGCCAACTTGCACATACATGTCCTGGAACTGACGGCAGTTCTCTTACAGTTGCAAGCGTTCCATTAATCCCTACCCTTGGGGACCATTGCAATTCAGTCAGACAACATGTCCGTTGTCTGGTATATCAACAAACAAGGTGGAACCAGATCTTACCCCCTGTGTCGGGAAGCCATGAGGATTTGGCACTGGGCAATAGCTTCCAGTCGCTTTCTTATAGCAACACACACTTCCGGGAGTTCCAACCTTATTGCAGACAATCTGAGCAGGAACAACCTGATGCCTCACGAGTGGTCCCTCAAGCCTGTAATAGCAGATCGGATCTTCCAACTTTGGGTCAAGCCTTACTGCGACCTGTTAACTTCCCCCCTGAACTACAAATGCAGGAGCTATTTTGCCTTGATCCCCCCTCAGGGGGAACCACTGAGGGATGCTCTAATGCACGATTGGCCCCTGGGTCTTCTGTATGCCTTTCCCCCACTTCCCCTCATTCCAAAATTTCTCCAGAAAGCTCAGAGGTTGAAAAGCAAAGTGATCCTCATTGCTCCCTACTGGCCACATCAAGTCTGGTTCCTGTTTCTATGGCCTCATCTGATTCACAGCTCATGGATCCTGGATCATTTCCAGGACCTATTATCTCATCCTCGGGGATTGATTCATCTGAACCTGCACAGTCTCAAGCTCACAGCTTGGTTCCTCCACTTCCAATGATTGCCAGGCTGCCTGACACCCCATCTCCTGTTCGTGAAATTCTTCTGGCCTCACACAAACCTTACACTAGAAAGGTTTATTCTAGTAAATGGACTAGGTTCTCTATTTGGACCAAAGACCAAAACTTAGACCCTTTCTCTATGCCTATTCAGAATGTTCTACAATACCTGACTACTTTCTACATGCAGGAGCCTCAGCTTCAATGATCACTGTACATTTAGCAGCTATCACCAGTTTATTATTAGAGCTTTTGTTCAGTATTACATGTTAAACCTCCAGTCAAGCCTCCCTTAGAACCCTGGGACTTGACTCTGGTGCTTCAGTCTCTCATAGGCTCCGCCTTCGAGCCCTTTGATTCATGTGATTTGACATTTTTGTCATGGAAAACCATACTTCTAGTAGCACTCACCTCAGCGAGAAGAGTATCTGAGCTGCAGGCCTTGAGTGTCAAGAGTCCTTACTTGATCTTCCACAGGGATAGGGTGTCCCTTCGTACTGACCCTTCTTTCTTGCCCAAGGTAATTTCTGGCTTTTCTATTAACCAATCTATTGACCTGCCGGTTTTCATCCTAAGGCATTCTAATAGAGGGGAGTACCTTTTGCACACCCTTGATGTGCACTGGCAGCTTCGTTGTTATTTGGACAGGACTAAATCTTTCAGAAAAACAAACCAATTGTTTGTGGCCTTTGCAGGACCCAGACTGGGTAAACCTGTTATCAAAGTGACTTTATTCTATTGGTTTATAAACGTCATTACCTTTATCTACTAACAGAATAAGCTACCCTTACTTTCCAGAATAAAGTCTCATTCTACCAGATCTATGGCTACTTCTGTAGCTTTTCATTCCAAAGCCTCTATGGATGATATATGCGCAGCAGCCACTTGGGCAAGACCTCATACCATCATATCTCATTACAAACTGGATTTGGACTCCAGGGGACAAGCATCTTTTGGTTCTATGGTGCTCAGGAATATCCTTTCTTAGGGCCACCCAGGACTCGGCTAGCTGGGGACTTGGTCCTATCTGTAATGTATGAGCAAAAGATTTACATTATCAGATAAAGAAGTTATGTCTTACCATAACGTTCCATCTGTGTTGTAGATCTTTTGTTCATTCATTACTTCCTGCCCTCATTCCCCCTGCCTGGATTCCTGGTGGACTTTAAGAACTCCTGGTTTGGGTATTTGCTCAGACAGAGCCTCCTACCTTTTTTCTTATTACTACATCTTCTATCTAGGGCGGGCAAACTTGATCTGGAGTATCTAGGAGAGGGGCATTGTGGGTAGGTTCTTAGCTGAGAGTTTTTGGCTTGCGCGAGCTGGAAAACGGCCATATCAGTTCCGAGGATGGAACAGAGGTCCTATCTGTAATGAATGAACAAAAGCTCTACAACACAAATGGAATGTTACGATAAGACAACTTCTTTTTTTGTCTGATGATGCAGTGATAACATACTGCGAAAGCTCTAATGTTACATTAAAGGTTTTTATTCTTATTTTGGCTTCCCGTTGCTTTGGTTCACTTTATGTGCTTTTTGGACATTACTTGGATTTTAAGTGAACCATTTGTCCATTTGGCTACGCTTTTGGTGTAAAGTAGAGAGTTAGCTTAATGAGTGTTAATTAGCTACAGCTAATTTTAAGCAGTGATATTTCTACACAGCACGGTGAGTCTGACGAGTAATGTATGTGTGTTTTAAGTGACGCTGCCTCTTCCACAGCATTAACAGGGGGCTTTCTTTGGGAAGAGGCTTTTTGAATGGTTTGCAAAATCTGAGAAAAGAGGAGATTGATTTGAGTTTTGCTGGTGTTCTCACATGTGTGTGTGCTGGTTTGAGCCAAATTGCAGAAACTGTAGCTGGTGCTGTCTAGATTGCTTCAAGACTTGTAAAGAGGGGGTGGAGGCCAGTTGAGATCAGGTTATATGTATGTCCATTTTGTTAATCTGCCATAGAAATGGAGCAACATGTCAAATTTCACAAATGTATATTTCAGAAATGATATTCCATTAATTTTACATTATATATCACTGGTGAAATACTACTGTTCAGCCTTGACAAGACAGCTTCCTTTCAGTCCTTTAAACCATAGCCACCATTTTGCAAAGACGCATACCAAGTATATAAATTACTACTGTAATTTACAGACAGTAAATCAAAATAACCCTCAGAAGTTTTGGGCAGGTTTAAATAATCTACTACATCCTGGACAAACTTCAACCCCAATCCCTGCTGCTACTATTGATAAAACCCCTGAAGATGTTTCTAATAGTTTTAACCAATTCTTTACTGAGACAATTCAAGCCCAAGCTAGCCAACTACCTCCTAGCTCCCCTGGTCCTGAAAGTAGCACCCGTAGAAACCTACTTGCGTTCAGCTTCCAACCAGTCGCCACTTCACTTATCCGTACCTTGATCAAAAAATTAAAACCCACTACACTTTCTGCTGATCAACTCCCTGCCGAGCACCTACAAAAATCATCTGATGCTATTGCTTACCCCGTCTAAATACTAATCAATCGAACCATAGTAGAAGCTAAAATTCTCACCATCTGGAAAATATCCTATGTAATCTCACTTCACAAAGGAGGCAGCTCTACTGAATTCTCCAATTATAGGCCAATAGCTATTCTCTCTCCACTTGCAAAGATTATGGAAAAATGTATTCATAGACAACTCATGCACCACCTAATCCAAAATCGCCTTATGGCAGACACTCAGCATGGCTTCCGTCCTCATCACAGCACTACTTCAGCCCTCCTAGCCTTTACTAACACCATAAACCATAATCGCAACAATAATTATATATCCTCAGCCCTCTTTTTGGATCTTTCCAAGGCATTCGATATGGATGATCACCAACTTTTAATCCACACCCTGCAAACATTCTGTCTAGATACTGGAGCTCTCCAATGGTTTCAATCCTACCTGAATGGTCGACAGCAGGCTGTCCTCTGGCAGAACAAACTCTCTAACCTTCTACCTAACACCCTCGGAGTATCACAAGGCTCTATACTAGGGCCCTTGCTGTTCTCCATCTTTATTAACGACCGTTATACTGTCATCCCAAAAGTCAGCTGTATCCAATATGCTGATGACTTTACTCTGATTTGCTCAGCCACATCTCCAGTAGAGTTATGGTCAGCTACCCAGACCACCTTTAATACAATAGAAAACTGGCTTTCTGAACATCGTCTGATCCTAAATCCCAAAAAAACTAAAATGCTGTTATTTTCACCAACACGTAGGTCTACCGCTTTCACCTTTACCATAAAATCAAATGATGGCACAATAATCTCCCCTGACCCATCTACAAAACTATTAGGCGTCATCATAGACAATAATCTCAAATTTGACCTACATGTTAACCAAACTATCAAAACCATCAATAAAAAACTAGGGTCACTTTACAGAATAAAAGCCTTCCTAACCCCTCCAGCTAAAATTGCCATAGCATGCTCTCACCTTCTTTCAACCCTTCTGTATGCATCCCCTCTGCTCTCGAATTTGAACAAGACTGTCCTTAAACTCTCAATTTGCTACAACCACATTGCCAGGTTTGCCACTGGGCTGCCTTTTAGGACACATCATTGCATCAATCGAAATCAGCTTGGTTGGCTTGAACTACCTAGCCTAATCCAGTATAACCAACTGATTATGGCCTATAAAATCCTCTATAATCCGGACAATACTCCTGCACTTAAAAATATTATCACCCCCTATAACAATACTAGACCGCTTCAATCCTCTAACAAACTACTAAGTCAGACTAGCAAAATTAATAACACAGCCGGTGATTCTCTCTTTGCAAACTCTGTAAGTAGATCCTGGAACTCACTTCCAGCTGATATTACCTTACTTTCCACCTTAGGTCGATTTAAAACTAGACTCAAACAACATTTGGCACTTAACTGGCTATGTCAATGTATCAAGCCTGGCTAACTCGAATGCGTAAAATCTGTTAACCAGTTTACTGTGTAATTTAATTTAATCCTGACTTGTGCTCAGGATTAACTGTAACCTGTGGAACTTGTTTAACTTGCTTACTTATGTAATCTCTGTAAATAGTCGGTTTGTAATATGTAATGCTGGTATTATGTAATGCTGTATCTGCTTACCCTTGGAGCTTTTCTCCCCGGGCCTCCACTGAAATTGGACATGCATACAGTCAGGCTATCCCGGTCAACAAATGTAAAATAAAATAAAAATAAAATAAAATAAACTTTTTCTCACTACAAGGCTTACACCTGAACATTGCAATTTACTTGTGTAGCTGTTTCTTGTAGGACTACAAAATTACAAGAACTTTGTTCTTATTTAAAAAGGAATTGACAAAAGCAGTGGACATAGGAAGGAATGAAATCCATAAATGGGAGTAGCCAAGTCATCAGAGTACCAAATTTTCTGTGCCCACATGCTCCTGAAATTCAAAACCCAGCCTGGGTGAGACAAAGAAATTGGGGGGGGCAGTCCTTGCTATATGCTGCTCACAGCAGCATGTTTGTAAACATGCCTAGGGGAAAATGGGGAAGGACAAAATTTCATTCCTTTCCCCCACCTAGCACAACAGTGCTAGTGACCTGCAGTGTCCGTAACAGAGAAAAATTAGGAGCCACCTCTTGAGTGCAGGCTTATATATATATATATATATATATATATATATATATATATATATATATATAGATATATATATATATATATATATATAGATATATATATAGCGGCTTTAGTGTGTTACAAAACTGGACAAGGGATCAAGGGATTCTCACCATTATTCAAAAACATGTATACACATGCTGATTATGGGGGAGAAATCTGCTTCTACTACACAAGTATGCTGCTGAAGGTACAATGCTAGGCACTTAAATGTCATTTTTTAAAACTGGCAAAGACATACAAATGAAAGCATACTGCTACTGGTACAGTTAAGGCATCTTCCCTCTCTTAGAAATTAGATGCTTAGCCTTACTTCAGCTGCCCCATTTAGAAGACCAAGTAAATGGACTGTAAGGACAAAGTGGGCACAAACAGCGGATATTAATGTTATTATCATGCATGCTACAGCAGAGAATGGGCAAAGGTCCCTTGGCCATTGCTCATTTCTTAACTGGATAATCCCAACAGGCACAAACAATTCCTTTTAGGAGGGACCCATACCTCTCAACTTCTGAGAGCAAAAACTCTGGACAAACCCTAAAATGATGGAGTGACAAATAGGGACAGATTTTAAATATTGCTCTTACAAACTTAGAAAGTTGATATAATAATAGATTTTGCATTAGCATGGATTTTATGAAGGATGTGGAGTCTTATAGTCAAATGTTTGTCATTATTTAATGACTTCGATCCTCAATTATTTGCCAGGAAAGTACAGATTTTAGGGAGAACATACCAAAAATATGAGGCATAAATCTGGACATTCTGCGAAAATCTGTACAGTGAGAGGTATGGAGGGACCTGACAGTACTGCTTTGTTAATGTGGCTGGCTTAGCATTGCAGTGTATAAACTGAAACAGGGAAATCCAGTCTAGGACTAAATACAAATTCAGCAACTCACAGTCTTAATTCTATGCATTAAATTGGCAGAATACAATGAAAATGCGAACATTATACATTTAAGAAAATCATGGACGCCTTCAGATAAAATAGATTTTTTAATCTAAATGTTACTACAAGACACTAAAATAGTGTACATTATGCCAAACAATTTAAAAAGCTGCTGAAAAACCTAAATCTTATATATGTACTTCAGATGACTGCAAGCAACCTGATACATGAGCATGTATCTAACCGTGAAACTGTGGTGTAGCTTGCACTCTGCAAACAAATGGATCTTGAAGCTCTCGGAATCCAAACATGAAGCATTTGTACGGCTTGGTGTCAAATGAAAAGCATCTGTGCTTCTGACACATGCCTTAACAGATGTCTTACTCACTCATAAGTGAGCTGTGGAGGCAAGTTTTATTTAGGACATATAGTTCAGTTTTCCAAGTACAAGGTAAATTAAAACATTCAGGATTACTATGCTATTATGAAACAATAGTACCATTGCACCCATATAATGAGTCTGCACTTTAATCAAATGAAGCTGAGCCTATCTCTACCACAGCAACAAAACCGTTGGATTTATACAGAATTCATACTATAACCTGTAGTTAAAAAAAAAAAAATACACAAACGTTTATCAGCTTTGCAGTCCAGTTCATAGTCTCTAAGTTTAGTATACACCATATGTTTCTGCTACTAATTTAACAACATACTAAAAATATCTTGCACTGCTCATCACTGACAACTCCTCCCTAGGGTTGGAAAAAAACATAAACCTGCTACAGACCACAGAAGGTAAGATTCTTAGATTTATAAATCTAACTAAACCCACAGAACATTATTATTTTATCATCCTAAGTGCTAAATAGCTACCAGTGGTAGCTACATATCTACTTCATACCCTTCCATTTAAGTGTCTAAAAGAAGATTACTACCCATCTCCAGCTAGCACATTATTCACTGACTGCACAACTTAATATAGCAATAACCCACGCCTGGGTGTGGGTAATGCTGGATTTACCCACAGTTGGCGTGGTTTGGTCCAGAGGGCGAAGCACGAGCGACCAAACGAAGCCAACCGTGGGTAAATACAGCATTACCCACACCCAGAAGTGGGTTATTGCTATTATACCATGACATTATTTAAGAAAAGAAACTATAACTTTTCTTAAATAATGGCATAGTATAATGCCTGTTTACTGCCCTTCCGCAGATGTCTGGCATCCGCGGCAGTTCTGATGAACTGCGCGCCTGCGCAGTACATCAGAGTTGTGGGCAAAAGCAACGGAGAAAGCAAGATCTCCATGCTTTTTTTTTACTGTTTTAGCTATGTTAAATGGGTTTAATATAGCGAGACAGTTTTAAAATAAGCAACGGAGATGTCCGTTGCTTATTTTAAAACTGTCTCGCTATGTTAAACCCATTTAACATAGCGAAACACTAAAAAAAGCAACGGAGATCTTGCTTTCTTCGCTGCTTTTTTTTTAAAACCTGTCTCGCTATGTTAAATGGGTTTAGCATTGCGAGACAGCTTTAAAATAAGCAACGGAGATCTCCATTGCTTATTTTAAAGCTGTCTCGCTATGTTAAACCCATTTAACATAGCGAGACAGTTTAAAGTAGAGTTATACTGATGGAAAAAAGTCCGGGCGACTGGACCTTTTTCCATTAGTATAACTCGATTTACAATGTGCACGCTGGCCAATCAGCGTGCACGTTTTGGGGGGGGGGGTCATGGTATAATTCACAATAGTAATAACCTAAAACTAAACAGGCCACAATTCACACCAGCATCACGGAAAACTGTCCCATTTGAAAACTGAATTTGACTGCCAGACTCAAGAAAAGACTAAAATATTACTTTGGAGAAGAATACAAATGCAACAGCGTCAGATGTACAGGTTAGATTATATCAATCACTGTCTCCTTACTACAACTAATGCTCAATACCGTTGACTCTAAATAGTGCAAAGAAATTTCAGCTGAAGTTGTAGAGATTTTTTTCTTTTGCAGATTAAATGATGCAGTTATACTATTCCAAATTCACAATTCTGCTAATTCATGCAATACTAAACATGTACACTTACTTTTATTGATAAAATTTGTATTTTCTTTGGTGTGTTTTTCACTGCTCTAAGTTCACTGTGTGCTACACTAAGAAGGTACAAGTACACCTCATGCAACAGTCAGGGGATAAGGGTCTTTCTGGGTATATTTGCATATTATCTGTTACCGTTTTATATGTATGGAGCTGTCATGTTGTTGCCACATGACCTAGGAAGCATCTGAAAAAGGTCCTGTATCAGCCCACACACTTGATTAACAAACAAATAATTCCAACAATGGCAAATCCAAAAAGCTTTAGGAAAATTAAAGCACCTCAAATGTTAGCTTCCACTTGTGATCCAGATGTACAGAGAAGCTTAACCAACATGCCAGCATCCTTCTACTGGTAGATACACAGGCACTGACTAGAAATCCAGCAACGACTGTTCCCCTAGCTCCTAAAGTTTTACGGACATCCTACAACTTGTGCAGTCAATGTGTTTACCACATCACTACTGGTCTGTTGCTCATCACTTGAAGAATGCATGGAAAAAATTCTTGATCTTGACAATCAGCCCAATTTTCTTCTTCTTTCGGCTGCTCCCATTAGGGGTCGCCACAGTGGATTATCTGTTTCCATTTCTTCCTGTCCCCTGCATCTTGCTGTGTCACACCAACCATCTGCATGTCCTCTCTCACCACATCCATAAACCTTATCTTAGGCCTTCCTCTTTTCCTGTTACCTTGAAGCTCCATCCTTAGCTTCTTTTTCCCCAATATACTCTGCATCCCTCTTCAGCACATGTCCAAACCAACGTAATCTTGCCTCTCTGGCTTTGTCTCCAAACCTTCCAACCTGGGATGACTCTCTAACATACTTATTCCTAATCCTGTCCTCCCTCGTCACACTCAGTGCAAATCTTAACATCTTTAACTCTGCCACGTCCAGTTCTGACTCCTACCTTTTTGTCAATGCCACTGTCTCCAACCCATATAACATAGCTGGTTTCACTACCCTCTTGTAGACCTTCCCTTTCACTCCTACTGGTACTCGTCTGTTACAAATCACTCCTGACACTCTTCTCTACCCCCTTCATCCTGCCTGTACTTTCTTCTTCACCTCTCTTCCACACTCACCATTACTCTGAACTCTTGATCCCAAGTATTTAAACTCATCCACCTTTGCCACCTCTACTCCCTACATACTCACCATTCCTCTATCCTCCCTCTCATCCACACACATATATTCTGTCTTAGTCCTGCTGACCTTCATTCTTATTCTCTCTAGAGCATATCCCCACCTATCCAGGATCTCCTCCACCTGTTCCCTACACTCACTACAGATCACAATGTCATCTGCAAACATCATAGTCCACGGGGACTCCTGTCTGATCTCTTCTGTCAACCTGTCCATCACCACTGCAAATAAGAAAGGGCTCAGAGCTGAGCCTTGATATAATCCCACCTCCAACTTAAACGTATCCGTCACTCCCACCGCAGACCTCAACACTGTCACACTACCCTCATACATATCCTGTACCACTCTTGCATACTTCTCGGACACTCCCGATTTCCTCATACAATACCACAACTCCTCTCTAGGCACCCTGTCACATGCTTTCTCTAAGAACAAAAAGACAGAGTGCATCTCCTTCTGACCTTCTCTGTACTTCTCCATCAACACTCTCAGAGCAAACATCGCATCTGTAGTGCTCTTTCCTGGCATGAAACCATACTGCCGATCACTAATCATCACCTACCTTCTTAACCTAGCTTCCACTTTTCATGCTGTGACTGATCAATTTAATCAGCCCAATATTCTTCAAAATGATGTTACATATCATGTGCAAGAGTGACCAAGCCTCCTGAAGCTAAGCAGAAGTCCACACAACCCACTAGCCTATGTCTGAAGCATGCATCACGTCGGCCAGAGATAGCAGAAGAGGAAGGAATGGCCTCTTGTTAGAGCCTGCTGTGCTCAGATTTTCCATCAATACACTTCTTTAACTAATCTAAAAGTTTCTATGAATGTGTCTTGTAAACAACTGGTAACGCTGAAAGCTCCTCATATAAAGTCCAGTCCTCTGCACCATCATCATATTGGCTCACGTGACCCAAAATGAGCAAGAAATCTCTGACTGAAAGTTGAGAATGGAAAGCAGTCAAATGAAATACAGCTACCAGGTTCTGTATCCTTTCATTTGTCAAAAGACATTCTCTTGAACGTATCCAGCAGGATATACCCAAAATGCCTTGTGCTGAGATGGGACCAAATCTGATGTCTTTTCAATCACTGTAAACCCAGTAAGTCTAGGAATAACCACTTTCAACTATGTTCAGTGACTGATTTACAAAGTAACAAAAAACAATCAGCACCAGCATGAACAAAACCAATCCAAGAAAAATGTACTGGAACAGGATACTGGATGGAAACAATTTTAATAAAGAACAAACGTATTAAGTGCTTTCATCTCCACAAAAGCAAGACTTCAACAGAATACAAAGTTATACTCAATGACCCTGTTTAAAAATCTCACCAAACAACACAATTGGTTGAATAATACAAATCACCTGCCCACTTTCACTTAATATTAATGACATAAAATTTTCATTAGTAAACAAACATAAAATAAAACGCAATGTCATACATATATAGAAATTCACACAATAAATGGTATATATTAAATATGTGTGCAAAACATTTTTTTAAATGGTTTACTAAAAAACTAAATCTCTAACATTTTTCAGCTTTCTCCTGCTGTAGAGGACATACAGAAATTACTTAATTTACACCTGGGGGGGGGGGGGTTAGCAGCCAACCTCAGTTGCCACTGCATCTTTTCCGTCATCAAAGTATTCTTCCAATTACCCCTTTCTGGTCAATAGCAATAGTATCCAAAACGTTGAAAACAAATTTATTAAACCCCACACACACTGAGGAATGTTTGTGTAGGGCATTGCTCTCTGTTTTATTACTTATGTCACATACATGTTAATAAATTCTACTCCTCAATGCCTGTTCCGTCTTACCCACATAATAACTAGCACACTTGCCACATATAGCAAGATATATCACTCGTTTAGTACCACAGTTCCCAGATTTAAACCTAATACTTGTTTTCATAACATTCTGTAATGTTAAATGTGTCACCTTATTAATATATGTGCACTGCCTAGAGTGTCCACAGGGGTTAGTCTCCTTTTCATCTTCTTCTTTGGTCCTAGTTTTGTGTTCCAACAGCCGTTTAAAATTGGCACCCGTTTTATGAAAAACACTGGTTCGTTGCCCAATGCCCCAAGAATTTGTGGGTTTACCTTAAATATATTTCAGTTCCTTCTTATAATAATTTTAATGTCATCAGACAAATAATTATACTGCAGTATACAAGCTTTCTCAAATTTCTGACCACCACCATCCATTTGGGATCTATCGGTGCTCATCCCCACACCTAACAATGGTTTGTATTTGTGGCCCCAGTTATAACTAATTTCCTGGAGGATAACTCCTATTAATCCTACAGGGTAACCTCTCTGCTTAAACATGTCACCCACCTTGTCCAATTCACCCTTCACATCCTGAAAGTAAGAGGTCATCCTCACCACCTGAATGGCCTGGCCTTGGACCAGGCCCTTCTTCTGAGTTAGGGGGTGGTTACTTAAAAAATGTAAACAATTGCAGAAAGTCTCTTTACGGTACACATTGGACCTAAATCCATTCCCATCATGTGATATGGTAACGTACAAATAATTAATATGTTCTATGTATGAGTAAATTCCAAGTAGTGTGTAGTATTGTTTAAATAATGCAGAAATAGTGAAATATCATCACTAGGACCTTTCCACTGGAAAAACAAATCATCCAGGAATCTAGTAAGTTTGCAGATGATTGCATGTTGGGATCTATTATTAACTCTCAAAGTGATGTTGACATCCTACAGAAAGGCCTCAATGAGACCAACGACTGGTGTCAGAACCATGGCCTTAAGCTCAATGCCAAAAAATGTGTCTTCATCCCCTTTGGGAAAAAACTGGTTCCCTTGAATTACCACATTGATGGTAGTCCACTGAACACAGAAGGCGTTATAAGAGATTTGGGAACACAGGTTGACAGCAACCTTTATTTTGACCACCACGTTACCACTGTGGTCAGAAAGTCCTTCTATGTGGCACATCTCATTACTAAGAGTTTTGCATGTAGGAAGAAAGAGGTCATTGTCTCCCCTCATTAGGCCACTCATTGAGTACAATGCCCCATTTGGCATGTACCGCACTAGACACCTGCAACAACTGGACAGGCCGCAAAAGTACCTCACAAAGAGAATCCTAGGCCTTAAACACTTGTCCTATAAGGACAGACTCAAAAAACTCCAACTATTCTCAGTCTCATATCTCCTACTTAGAGGCGATCTCTGCTTGACTTACAAAGCCATGTCTGACCCAGCTCTGTTAGAAATGCTACATCTAAAGAAATCCCAATCCCTCTTCACCACACACACTCCAGAGACCTCAACCCTCATTACCACAATCAACAGAACATGCTGGAGGGACAGGTTCATAACCCAGAGACTGCCCATGGTTTGGAACAGACTTCCGATACATGTCAGCAGAGCACATCACTGGCCCTCTTCAAGAGAAATCTTGAGTGGATGGGAAATAGAAAATTCACCCTGGGGATAACACCAGTGGCTCTACTCGACAGAGGCACTAGGAACTAAGGTCAGGTGGCACGATCCCAGGGTAATCCTATGGGCTAGCTTGTAAAGGCTCCAGGGCCATTTGCACAGTACACACCCATGAACCTATAAATAATAAAAAGGAGAGCAATGGCCTATACAAAACATTCCTCAATGTGTGTGGGATTTAATAATTTTTTTCAGCATTTTGGATACTATTACTATTGACCAGAAAGGGGGTAATTGGAAGAATACTTTGATGACGAAATAGATGCAGTGGCAACTGAGGCTGGCTGCTAACTCCCCCCCCCCCAGGTTTAAATGAAGTAATTTCTATAACTCTGGGGATGGTTTCTCCCTTTCTCTCCGGATCCCCAATAAGATGCCCCACTGGCACAGCTATAGGGTACAGATCTCAGCCTAGTGGTCAAGCTAAAACCTCCAGCACCCTTTCTGTCCAACTAGGGATTCGTGTCCTTGCCCAAGCAGTTGACACACACACACACATACAGTTTAAGATATGAGTTATATACAAATACATAGACTCTCCTGGGCAAGGCTGGCACAGGTTCTCCAGCCAGTCTATAAGGTAGCACCAGCTGCCACCAACCACTAATATCAGCTACTAAAAAGGCCCTTACCAAAGGGTGTCCAATTATTACTGTGCAATATTATTATGTGACTGAACAGCAAGACTAATGGAGTGGCTTTGTACAGCATCACTATATACATGCAATGTACTCTAGAGCTTAAATTATCTCTACACAAAACAGCCACAGTTGAAAGGTTTAAAAATATTTAATAATAAATAAAAACACAAGACAATACTTCTTACTACACAGTGCTAGTCAAGAGTTTAGAGATCACAAGGAAAATGCTTAAAATAATACAGTAGAATAGTTCTGACATCAATACAGAAAAACAGCTAGATTAAACTTACTGTTTTCTATCTATATCTAAGAGCAATCACAGTTCTAAATAATTTACATATAGAGAAAAGCAAACTACTGCTGAGTTGTTGTCAGCTTTAGACAAAATCCCCCAAAAATGTTCACACTCTGTCTCTGAGAAAGTCCTTTAAATTGATAATACATCCCACTATCTCATTTTAGATTACATCATTCTTAACAATTCTCTGGTTTCCCAGGCTAACAGAAACTCTACATTTACATTTCTTAGTAAGCTTGCACCTGGTCAGGGAACCACAGCAATTAAAGACATTACATGCGTAAAACCTAGCAATTAACTCTGGTCTCAAAACAATAGAAAGAATCTGCTGGTTTAGACACCACGGCTCCGAACCCTGAAATCAAACACTCATAAAATGCTTGACTTATCAGCTTTCTTACAGCAGAGTGCATCGTTGCTGCATTTTTGCAGTTCAACATCCAACACAGTCTTCTCACATTTAAGAGAACAAGCCTATGGCTTTTATTAATATTTACAAAGACATAGAATTACCTGCAAAATTCTATCTAGCTAGGCTGGCAGCCTTCACATGTCTTCACAATGTGTAGGACATTACATTTTATTTTATTTTATGTTTATTTACTAATGAAAATTTTATGTCATTAATATTAAGTGAAAAGTGGGCAGGTGATTTGTATTGTTCAACTAATTGTGTTGTTTGATAAGATATTTAAAAAGGGTCATTGGATGTAACTTTCTATTCTGATGAAGTCTCACTTTTGTGGAGACAAGTGCTTAATATGCTTGTTATTTATTAAAATTATTTTCATCCAGTATTCTCTTCCAGTACGTTTTTCTTGGACTGACTTACTAAGTCGTAATGAGGCAGTTGTCTAAATGAGAATATTCCTCAACTTGTTGGCAAGAACTGTTTGAGCAAGGCACTTGGTAAATTCCTTGGATGCTGCTGCCAAACCATATCATCATCATCAGCACAATCTTCAACCTCTTTTCCTCATTTTCTACAAAGTGTAAGGGTGCCGTGTTAACTGTCGCCATCTATCTTAATTCAATATCATACTCCTGCCTTCTTCGATACTCATGCCCGACTGTTGCAGATCTTCTCTCACACAATCCATCCATCTCTTTGCTGGACACCTTAATTTTCTCTTGCATTCTTCCTGTTTCAAATCTTCACCAGACTGTCTTCTGCCTTTCCGTACATGTGTCCAAACCACTATAACCTGTTCTCTTTTACATTTTCTGCAATCGGGGCTACTTCAGATTTTGCTCTTGTGTACTCATTTCTTCACCTGTCCCACAGTCTGCATCCTACCACCTTCTTAGGCACTTCATTTCCATCACCTCTAGCTTCCTCATCTCTCTGCCTTTACTGCTTAGGTTTTTGTACCATACGGTAGTACTGGTCACACCACTGTTTTGTCATACACTATACCTGACACACTATGCCAGTTAGCTGCAGCCCCTCTGATTCTAGCTTTGACCTCTTCATTCGGACTTCCACTTTCCTTACCCATTCTTCCCAGATACCTGAAGCTGTTAACCTGTTCCACTATACTCTCTTCTGTCTCAATTCACAGCTTCTTATGATTTACCCAATTTTCTGCCATTACCACTGTCTTATCTGTACTTAGTTTCATCCCATGTGACTTATGCTTTGCATTCCATTTCCCTATCCTTTGCTGACGTTCTTGCTCAGAGTCTGCCTGTAATGCCACATTGTCTGCACACAGCAAGTTTGTTGATCTGTCCTCTCCAACCGGTTTTGTTAATGTAATCCATCACCGATATTGGCTGCAGTGGGTGCGGAGCTGAACCCTGAGGCACACACACTGACTTCAATGAGAGACCAAACACTGTTCGTACTTGAGTCATTGGGTCCTTGTACATAGCCTACAATAATTCTTCCAGTGTTTCTGGGACTTTAAACCACTACAGGACTGCCCGAATCAGCTTTCTTGGGACCTTGTCATATGCTTTCTCCAAGTCTAGGCATGCTTAACTGGGCTTTATCCTCATTTCTAGCTTTTTCTCAACTACCTGCCTCACTGCAAACATTGTTGAGAAGAAGTTAAAAATTAAGAAAGAGTCCAACTGGACATTCCATGACCCCTAATATATAACTGCAAAATGAAAATAAAAATGATTCGTCACTAAAACGCAAGTAAACATTGGTATATACTAATACACAGTAACCAGCCTAAGCATCCTTTTTTAAACCAAAAAATATCTTCACTAAATCATCACTTATGACACAGGCAATCATACATTTATATCCTGCCTTCCCTTCAACTTCATTCCTCCTCCAAAACATTATTCTGCATGTGTATTAATTCCCACTTTTTTTCTATGTAATTTGCGCCTACCCTTTTCTAAAGATCCCATTTCAGTTCTTTTATCGCTGTTACTACTTTCACTATTTGTAATACAGTTGGTTTAGATTTTCATTTCCATTTTCTAGTAATTGCCTTTTTGGCAGGGACCAGAATTAAACTCAGCAAGGCCTAACTATGTCTAGGCAATTCAGATTCTGTATCATAGCTCAGATCATTTCCTTTGTTACACCATTTTCTCACCCAGTCCTTCTGACAGAGCAATCTGCAGGGAATTTTTAAAGTCTGCCAACTCATTATACTCCCAAAAATATTTTCCCAATTACCTCTTTCTTCCTTATCACACTTCTAACATTTGCAATCTACCTGAGGAAAAAAATCTTTGGAGTCTGCTTGGGGTATAAAAATACCTATGCAAACACTTCCAGGCAAAAATCCGAAATCATCTAGATTTTGTTGCATATTTGGGAGCCATACCCATGCCCTCCCATTGTTTAACTGCAAATTGCTTATCCAATCTCTCTTCCCATTCCTTTCTAACCTCCACTGATTCCTATAGTTATCATGCATGGGAGAGGGCTTGAACAGTTATCAACTTGAACTTCTTCACCCTGAGGTGTGCGCCTAGGCTGGTCAGTGCAACAGTTAGCATCTACTGGTCCTTTTGGAAACAACTAGGCTGGTCAGTGCCACAGTTAGCATCTAGTGGTCCTTTTGGAAACAAGGGAAAAACCTAGAAAACTAAAAAAATGTATTTGTAAGGAGATGAGGGTTCTCTCCTACTATCTTACTCAAAGCTTTCCTTAGAAGGGGCTTCCTCCATGAAAAAAAATGGATCTGGATGCCTTTTGAAAAGGTTTGAGGTAGAAGCTTTTAGAAAAAAAACTGTACTTACCAACTTGTAAAATACCTCTCACCCAGATGTAATGTTTATCAGCTACCCAGACAATATGAAATCCTGCCCCACCCTCATGTGCCTTCAGAATGCAGGCTGAAAACCAGATGTGCTGCATACATACATATGTCTAGGCTGTTCTTAAAAAATATCTAGACTAGTGCTTCCTTTAGTGTAATTTGGTATTCTGAATAAAAACCACAAACTGCGTTGATAAACTTACAAAAACAAAAAAGCAGGCCAACGTGTCAGCTAAATCCACAAAGACGAACCACCACTTAGAAGTATAAAATGATTGCAAGCTTTATTCCAAAAATAAAACTGTATTAAAATGTTAGCGCCTTCGTTTAAATGAATATTAAACTTCTTCAGACATCATTTTAAATTTTCCCTCCATTTTAAATGCATTTCCTTATAGTGACATAATTTATAGTGACATAATTTCTTCTTAATCAAGTAACATTTCATTTAAAGCAATATTCAGTTTAAAAAAAAACACAACAATGCTGCCCCATTCATGCATATAAAACCTTATTCAACTCTAAATTCATTACAAATTATCTATTTATTTCCTTTGTGAAACACATTTATTTTATGTTACTTCTTTTTAACGCATTAAGCTTCAAGACTGGAGTTATAGAACTCCGTTCATTGATTCCTGGCCAGCTGTCTGCTTGTAACCTTACTTGCCATTCAAGCTCTCTCAATTCTAATAACAAGCCCCATGCTTTTTTATCATCTATTACTACACTGTCAATAATGATGTAGCTAAATTGGTGCCCTGGATGGTCTTTTACATGCTTTGCCAAGGCATTGGATAAATTAATTTTTCTAATGGCATATTCATGCTCATATACACGTTGGAAGAGTTTTCTCTCTTTCTTTCCTATCTAAAAAGCTAAACATAATTTGCACTTACTTAAATATACCACTGCCTTAGATTCACAACTGTATTTTCCTTTTATCATATATTTTTTGTTTCTTATAATAAATTCATTATTCATTTCTATTGTGTGGCACCATTTACATGCACCACACCTCCTCATGCCATGCAGGACACTTTCACTATAATTCTCTTTATACTGGATTAATTCTTTTAAATTTTTCCCTTTCCTGTTAAAAATACATGGCTTTACACCTAATATGTTTCTAAACTCTTCTTCTTCATTTAATATGGCCCAGTATTTTTCAAAAATCCATTTAAGTAGTCTGAAGTCTTCACTATATGTTATAATCAGTGGTTCTGAGAACTTATTATTGTTTCTCTCAACTACATCTTGTATTCTGTGTGAATCACAATTATCTGTTATTGTTTCTTCTATATCATGTGTCCTCATTTCAGATTCATATCCGAGACCCCCAATTTCCCAGAATCGGAACAATAATAAAAAAATATAAACAACAAAAAAAGAGTAGCATATGAAAGTATAAAATAAGCTGGAGAAATAGAGAGTCATAGTGATAACCAGAATTTCTATAACCAAAACTACCCGGCCTTGAGGAGATCGGAGAGGATTAAAAACAATAAAAACAACCCGCAACAATATGTAAACCAGCAACAAGCGGGGTTTCAAGGGGCGAGGCCCAAAAACAAACATTGGAGGACTTGAATGTTTATGAATATGAACAAAATGACATGATCAGTATTGTTGGTGTTGATTCTGACATCAGAAGTGAAAATGAATGTGTTATAGTGCAAAATGAAAACGAAGATTTTAAAGTGTACAATTTTTCAAATGTGCATGTTGATGGTGAAGTAAAAGATTTACTTGCTAAAGAGATGACATTTGTGCCCGCAGTACAAAGCAATTTCACGAACACTGTTTTAGATTTAAAATTATATTTAAGTCAAATGAATTTGAAATTGCTGTATCAAAGTAGAATACTGAGACATAGTAGTATGTGTAGTATTAGTAGTACATATAACCCACCCCTCCATCCCAGATTGTTACTTTATAAAAAGATATGTGAAATAGATCTTAAGAACTTGAATAAGTATAAATATAAGAAAATTGTGAACAACTTAAGTGAAAATGAACAGTTCACATTATCACATTCACAGAAAGAAAAAATACGAATAATGAAACCGGACAAAGGGGGGGGGGGGGCAGTCATCATGGATTTATATGACTACAACAACAGAATGCAAGGCATCTTGGATACAGATAATGAATTGAATGGGGCATACAAAAAAGTTTATATGCAATTAAATGACATGTTTATAGATAGAAGGATTGATATAGATTTGTACAATTATTTAAATGTTTCACCTCCTAGAGTTCCAGTATTTTTTGGGACACCAAAAATACAAATCTATTAACAATCCACCTATGCGACCAATAGTCGATGGAAGAGATTCTATCACATCGGTATGTGCGAAATGCATTGCTTTTGAATTAAAACACATTCTGAGAAATGAAGAGCAAATATGTAAGGATTCTTGGTCCTTCTTACAACATATGAATAGCATAGAATATAACAAGGAAGTCATATTGGTCACTATTGATGTATGTGACTTATATACAGTCATTCCGCAGGATATAGGATTTGAATGGAC
Source organism: Protopterus annectens (assembly GCF_019279795.1). Taxonomy (NCBI): domain Eukaryota; kingdom Metazoa; phylum Chordata; order Ceratodontiformes; family Protopteridae; genus Protopterus; species Protopterus annectens. Next base: position 237,172,412 of record NC_056751.1, read on the forward strand.
TAATGAGATGTTACATACAAATGACATATCCCAGGATAAAGCCAATTTATTAGTAGAGATGCTTGAATTAGTTTTGAACAACAACTATGTTGTGTTTAATGGTAACTACTATTTGCAAAATAGAGGCATCGCAATGAGATCACCATGTGGGGGAGCATATGCGAATATAATCATGGCATATTGGGAAAGGAAATATGCGTTTAATACTGAGTTCTATAATTATCTTAAATCTTATTTCAGATTCCAGGAAGATATACGTATAATTTGGAAAGAGCCTAGAAGCATCCTACAAGAATTTCTGGAGTATATTAATGGAACAACAACCTTTTTGAAATTCACATGGAAAGTTAGGCTTGATTTCATGGAATACTTCGATATTAAACTCATAAAGGACAACACAGAGGAAAGATATATAGCGCAGATATACAGGAAGGAAACTTATTTGAATAGTTTATTGCAGTATAACAGTTCCCATCCAGCATACCAAAAAAGATCTGTGATAAAAGGGCAGGTAGTTAGAGCTGCCCGGATGACAACAAAAGAACAGGATTTCATTGAAGAATGCACCAATCTACGGACTATGTTTTGTGCTAGGGCGTACCCAGGTGAATTCATTGATGAAATCATAGAAGAAGTCAGAATCAAAAGAGACATAGGTCATTTTAAACCCATTTTACATGAGGAAAACATTTTAAGTGAAATGAGGACACATGATATAGAAGAAACAATAATTCTGATTCACACAGAATACAAGATGTAGTTGAAAGAAACAATAAGTTCTCAGAAGCACTGTTTATAACCTATAGTGAAGACTTCAGACTACTTAAATGGATTTTTGAAAAATACTGGGCCATATTAAATGAAGAAGAAGAGTTTAGAAACATATTAGGTGTAAAGCCATGTATTGTTAACAGGAGAGGGAAAAATTTAAAATAATTAATCCAGTGTAAAGAGAATTATAGTGAAAGTGTCCTGCATGGCATGAGGAGGTGTGATGCATGTAAATGGTGCCACAAAATAGAAATTAATAATACATTTATTATAAGAAACAAAAAATATATGATAAAAGGAAAATACAGTTGTGAATCTAAGGCAGTGGTATATTTAAGTAAGTGCAAATTATGTTTAGCTTTTTACATAGGAAAGACGGAGAGAAAACTCTCCCAACATGTATGAGTATGAATATGCCATTAGAAAAATTAATTTATCTAATGCCTTGGCAAAGCATGTAAAAGACCATCCAGGGCACCAATTTAGCTACATCACTATTGACAATGTAGTAATAAATGATAAAAAAGCATGGGGCTTGTTATTAGAATTGAGAGAGCTTGAATGGCAAGTAAGGTTACAAGCAGACAGCTGGCCAGGAATCAATGAACGGAGTTCTATAACTCCAATCTTGAAGCTTAATGCATTAAAAAGAAGTAAGATAAAATAAATGTGTTTCACAAAGGAAATAAATAGATAATTTGTAATGAATTTAGAGTTGAATAAGGTTTTATATGCATGAATGGGGCAGCATTGTTGTGTTTTTTTAAAACTGAATATTGCTTTAAATGAAATGTTACTTGATTAAGAGGAAATGATGTCACTATAAGGAAATGTATTTAAAATGGAGGGAAAATTTAAAATGATGTCTGAAGAAGTTTAATATTCATTTAAACGAAAGCGCTAACATTTTAATACAGTTTTATTTTTGGAATAAAGCTTGTGATCATTTTACACTTCTAAGTGGTGGTTTGTCTTTGTGGATTTAGCTGACATGTTGCCTGCTTTTTTGTTTTTGTAATTTGGTATTCTGTTCCATGGATAAGCTGCTCTCTCAGAGAACCAATTAGTACACTTCTCATTCCTATAGAATCTTCTACATAGGTTGTCTGATGATTCTCTACTACTTTTTTATACCTCCAAACATTCCCAGAGGTAGCTGTCCCTAAATGCCTTACATACCTGAATAAAATCTCATCTTAAATATCTACAAGAGACTGTACAAGTTCAGATATTTTAGTCTTTCATAATAATTTAAATGTTCACATCCATGGATGCCCTTGGCATATTTCATCCGCACTCTTTCCAGTTTAGTCATCCTTGTTTTCTTATAACGTTTCCACGTTGTTATTCAAGACTCAAGTCTGGGTCTAATGTAACTAAAACATTGACTTAATGTCTAATTTCCTAGACTTAATAAATCTTTTTATACAACCTACAGTTCTATAACTATCATTAACTAAGCTGATATGATTAGAAAAACTCAAAGCTGGACTTACCCATATACCCAGGTCCTTAAATGAATCTACAGTTTCAATCATTGTGTGCTGTATTAAATATTCACCTTTCAATTTTTGTCTCCCAAATCTCATATGCTTAGGTTTTGATGCATTTATCAGCATATTATTCTCCTGCCCAAACGGTCAATTTAGTCAAGTTCTTTTGTAGACATGCCCTATCTGTAACACATGTAATCAGTTTGCCCAGTTTCAAAACATTGCATACAGACTGTAGGACACCTGAGATGGAAAGATAGTTTTGAAATATACATGTACATGCCTAGGACAGAGCCCTGTGGGACATCTTGACTGCAACCAAGAATTTCACCTGTCCAATTGGTGTATGACACTTGCCATGTCCCATTCGTAAGCCATGCAGCTATCCATCTTATCAAGAGTAAACCAATACCCAACTGTTTTCATTTACTGATAAGGGTTTTGTGTATGACCCTCTTGAATGCCAAAATTAAATCTATATAAATTACATCATACATATTTTTCATTCATAGCAGTTATGTTGTTATAGAACATCATGTTACAGGTGTTAATAGATCTATTTTCAACATGGCATGCTGATATGTGGTTTCAAGTCTCACCCTTTTCAATTCTGATAATTTAGTCAATGTTACCTTCTCTATTAGTTTTCCACAATATGAGAGTAGACTTAAGGGTCTGTGCAACTCTGGGTTTGTTCTACTCCCCTTTCTCTTAAAGACAGGTTTAATAAACGTATGTCTCCAATCTTGAGGAATCTCCCCATATTTATACAACCCAGTAAATAATAGATATAACAATACTATAAGTTCTTGCTAAAGTGTTCTTGGGTCATTATTACTAATTCTCTCTCCTCCCTGTGCTTTGTTTGGAAACGGTTTGTTTTTCAGTACAATCTAATTTGATTTCCGTATCTGAGGTTAGCTGGATATCACTAGAACAACTTATCACCCCTTTGTGAAGCCAAACCATTTTGCATATGATTTTGTAAATACATCTATAACCTGTTGTCTTTGAAAATTAATTTTAGAATCTACACACAGTTTATCAGTTTGTATGTCTTTACTCCTTCCACATCTTATGTATCTATAAGATGGTTTCCTATTATGCTAAATATCTTTATATACATTCTCTTCCAATTTTGCTTGACCTTGTCTCACACTATCCTTAGTCCAACTTATTTCAGTTTTCAAAGTTGTAGTCTGACCTTTTTTCTATTTCATATATTTTTGTCTCTCACCTTAATCAGCTATCTTGTTCTTACAGAAATATATCTTCCTGACATTGTATGCCTAGATCCCGATGTTAAATATTTCTTTTAGATATTTTTGCAATCAATTTCTCTTTGATGGTGTGGGAAGAAGTGAGACAGTTACCATGTCCCACCCAGTCATCAAGAAAAGTTATATGAAGTGTGGCGCCCCCCTAAAAAATAAAATAAAATTAAATAAATAAATAGAAGTACACTCTCTACTACAAAGTCTTGCTATGCATTTCAAGGCATCTGAAAGGTTTGTACATGAGAAACATTTTCTGTACAACTGTACCACCAGATAAGTAGCTAGCTTGGGACTAGAAAAATAATACCAGTAGGTATCCTAAGAGACCCAGTAGTACAAAAATAATGCTGCCGTCTAAGTCAAGCATACCTTCTCATCATTACACCAGTAACTAAAAGACTGAATGAAATGGAGAGTTAAATTGTTTACTTTTGCATTTAACTGGGGGAGTGGGCTGGTCAAAAATCCTTTCAGCCACAACGTGAGCCAACATGCAGGATTAGTCCTTTCAAGAGGCACATCAGCTAGTTCTGAATTTACAGATGTATATGCACACACATTTATATTAAAAACATTCAGAAATATTAAAACACTTCAATAGCAGATTTAGTTAACTTAAATCATTAAAAATGAAATACAGGGATTTTCAGGTAGAAACAAAAATCTTGTTATATGGATTTCACAGTTGTGGAAGAAAATGGTATACAAGATTGAGAAAATTATGTTAATGGAGATTAGAGTAGAACACATCAGGGAGGAAAGATGGGAACCAAGGGAAATTCTAAAGACTAGGAGACTAGAAAGACTATGGATCTGGGGGGGGGGGGGGTTAAACCACACAGTCAAGTTTACAGGACATTTCCCTAGTAGACATAGATAAAGGAGTGTCTTTTAAGGTAAGACAGCTAAGGGAAGAGATCTCCGAGTACTCAATGTATGAACTGCAAACTTACATGCAAGAGGTGAACTGGAATCAAAATTCCAAAGTTTATGAAGGGAGTATCAAACAGTAAGGCACCTAAATTCAGCAGGTTCTAAAGGGTAGCAGCAAAAAGGATAGTAGAATTTCAGTTATGAACAGAAATTTGGTAGAACAAAGTAGCAGTAAGTGATGAGTACACTGGTCTGTCTGGCAAAAAAAAATGCAGATGTTACTATGATAATTTTCCAAGATGGATGTGTTGTGAAAGTTACAGATAGTACTGATGGACACAAGCAGGGATTTTGCACTGCACTCACTGCAGGTGAAGTGTCTGGCACACTTATACCACTGCTAGATTCCTGACAAGATTTCGGTAATGGTGGTTTGTTTCTAAATGTAGATGGATTGTGAGAGATGGATCTAGAAGTAGTGAACTGCTTAGTTTATTACATTTCATTTTAATTTAACTACAGTAAAACACTGAGCTCAGTAGACTATTTTGAGTCTCAGACTAGGAATACAACAAAATTAAAGAAGTTACAAAAACACGTGAACAACAAATGTTTACATGTTAAATGAGGCAGTGAGACTCAGTTACAGTCAACACAAAGGAGATTCTGAGGTACAGTAAACAGACTTCTCAACTGTTCCTATGCTGAGAGAATGTTGCTATTTTCCGGCCCAATTTATTTCTTTGCATGATGCATCTATTTTTGTAAGTATGCCTCTATTTAAAGGCTTGATTTACCACTTTGCACAATTTTCTGAACCCCCCCCCCATCATCATGTGATTTTTGAAGCTGTTTAATCACAGAAAATCACAATACATGACCAACATACTAGTGGCACCAATAATTTAAAGAAAGTGGACATGCATCTTACTTCTCCCTTTTTCAGAAGGAAAAATAGATGTTCGTTCATTAAACTCTAGAAATTTTACATTTTTTTTGAGAATGCTTTTATACTTAGGTTCATAGGTAGATACTAGGCTATCGGCCCAAGGGCCTAAGTAAGCCTAGTCAACAAAGTTCCCTGGCTTACACCAACCCAAGAAAGTTAATTTCCTGTGCCCCTGTCGAGCAGAGCCACAGAAGTGATCCCCAGGGTGTATTTCCTATTTCCCATCCATTCATCAAGATTTTTCTTGAAGAGTATTAATGAGGAGCTTTGCTTGACATAGATGGGTAGCTTGTTCCTGAGTATGGGAAGTCTCTGGGACAGGAATCTATCTCTCCAGCAAGTCCTGTTTATTGTGGTGACAAGGTTTAGGTCCCTAGAAAGTGTAGCTCAGAGGGACTGGGATTTCTTTAGGTGTAGCAAGTCCAGCAGCTCTGGGTTTGACATAGCTTTATATGTTAGGCAGAGATCACCTCGGAGTAGGCGATATGCTACAGAGTGAAGCTGGAGTTTTTTGAGATGATCAGTGTAGGGCATCTGTTTGAGGCCAGTAATTCTCTTTGTGAGGTACTTCTGTGGCCTTTCCAGCTGCTGCAGATGTCTTGTGAGGTACATTCCAAAAGGGGCGTTGTACTCTATAATGGGTCTAATGAGTGTCGAGAAGACGCGAACAATGACCTCTTTTTTTCCTGGACGAGAACCCTTTTGTGATGAGGTGTGCCATGTAGAAGGATTTCCTGACTACTGTGGCAATGTGATTATCAAAGGAGAGACTACTGTCCACCTGGGTCCCATGGTCTCATCACACATTTGGTGTTAAGAAGACTGCCACCTATGTGCTAGTTCATGGGTACAGAGTTTTTACCAAAGGAGATAACAATGCACATTTTTTGCATTGCGCTTGAGGCCATGGTTCTGACACCAGGCATCTGTCTCAGTGAGGCCCTTCTGTAGGATGTCCACATCATTTGGGGACTCAACTATAGCTCCTAGTTTGCAGTCATCTGCAAACGTCATTAGCCAGAGGCCTTCTGTGTTAGCCTGTACTTCAGAAAAGTTGATACCAAACAGGAAAGGTCCCAGGACTGAACCCTGTGGTACTCCACTTCACTGGTTTGAAGACAGATTTGGAGTCTGCAACTTTTACAGTGTGGGTTCTGTCAGTGAGCCAGTTGGCAACCCATCCTGTGACATAGGGATTTATACCTAGTTTAGTGAGTTTAGCTATAATTCCAGTATGGGGGATGGTGTTGAAAGCCTTGAAACGTTTCAGTCATTGTTGTCACACACTGTTTTTTAAACACGTTTGAGTAGTGTCTCACATTAATATTGGAAGGAGGAAAACTAATGTGTTATTTGGTATTCAGATGTTATGCTAATCAAATGTCCAGATTTTTGACTGGATGTTCCTAACTTTTCATATGGATGTCTTCAACAATTACCAAAGTACCACAAAGGAACAGTGGGATAACGTGCTGCTACCAAGTATGCAACAAAAAATGTTTGGCAGCAGCTGGATTGACTAAAGCTATATCTGTTGGATCAGGTCTGGGAGGAGTATATGGAAACTTGAAAAGCTGATGAACTTTCTGCATGCTACCTTCTTTCTTATGTGCAGCAGGCTGGCTACTGGGCAAATCACAGTTAGAGGCAAACACATCCTCTGATACTAGCAGTAATAAGGGGATGGGAGGAAGTTCTGAAAATTCCAGTTGTAATACTTCATAATATTTTCTGTTATTCTGTTAAACTGCTGTGATCGGTCACTGAAAACACTGGCACATTCTGGAAACAGAAGGCTTGACAGGGCGTCTGACTCAGAAATGAAGAATAAAACCTCCATCTGTCCCATCACATTCCTCTCCAGATTCAAATTTTTGAATCTCTTCAGGAAGAGGAATTCCTTTTTCTCTTACCAGAAATCATCAGATAAGAAGGGTCAATAGCCTGTACAAGACCTTCAGCCAGACTCAATAAACCCCTGCCAGTGAAACTGCAGCAGAAGATATAGGTTTAGTTTTTTTTTTTTTTTTTGACAAAAGAATTTAGGCAAACAAGATTTGTAATGGCAGCAATAGCTTCTCTAGGGATAAGAAGGGGCACCTTCGGACTTCCAATATGGCTGCACACAGATAAATAGCTTCATTTCATCTCTCTTAGTGTGAAAATAGAAACCAAGACACAGGGGCTAGTAATTCTTGCAGCTATAGTAAAAGTCAGTTACTGGCTAGAAGATGCACTGCTTGGATGCCAACAACGAAGAAACTTAAGACAGCCTGAAAGAACGTTCAGATGAACTGTAAAAACTGCAAAAATCAAAGAAAATCATTAAGAAAAAAGCTGGCTGTGTGTAAAACCTCTCAAGAACAGCAGTTACAAAAAAGGTAGAGTTAGTGAATACAGCATGCAAAGAACATCAGATTTTCTGCTGTACCAGAGAAACTGGAAGGAACAAATTGCATTAATTTTAAGAAAGCACAAATAAGCAACTGGACTAGTATTCCACAACATGAGTTGTTAATTAAAAGGGCACACTGAGTGCATGTTCCAAACCTGGACTTGAGAAGGTAGCCAAGACTTGTACTGCTAAAGATGCTATCATACTAGCAGAAAGACTTGATCCTGATAAAACTGGCAGAAGGGCATATCACTAAACATTAGATACTGTAGTCCAATCTCCACCAAACATGGTAAAGAAACAAAAAATTCACCAGAAAAAAAAAAACAAAAAATCACCACTGCAAGCTGTAGAGTCAGACTGACTAAGTGCTTGTTACATCCAAATAAGTCCAAAACTACTGTTCAGAAAAGCAAGAAATATTTATTGTAGAACACAATGAACCACATGCTTTCATCCACCATAAACCTAGGGCATCATCAGAGTTAAAAATGGCACATCATTCAATCTTTAAATAAGGAAAATCAAACACAAGTGACCCTTATCTAATGTAACTGCTTAAAGACATACACCATATCATAAAAAAATTCATTCTGAGAAAAAAAAATACTTGCTTTTATGAAGAGCAGTTTTGGACTTATTTGGATGTATCAAGTACTTGGTCATCCTGACTCTACAGTTTGCAGTGGTGATTTTTTTTCTGGTGAATTAGTCACTATAGTGTTTGTGAAAAATTATTATTCACTGTACACTGGGCAGAAGAGAAGCAGATTTATCCCAGTAATCAAGAAATTTGAGAGGTATGTGTGACATTTAAGCTTATCCATCTGTCTTCAGAATATTTTCTTCCTGGAGGTTCAAAGACATCTTTTTGATGCAAAACAGCCAAAGAAGGAAATACAAAACTTTATCCAACAAAAAGTGAGTCATCAAATAGAAGGGGATTCTGCTTCTCATTCTTCTGATGATAAAGCTCACAAAGAGACTTTGCCAGTGAAAACTTCCAATTTTCCAAAGGAAAATGCTTAAGAGAGAGAAAAACACACAGGAGCTGTCTAGAAGAATCAGGAGTACATTGGACTTGAAGCAGCATATGGTGCTGGCGGATGGAGATGAACAAGACCACCAACATTCAAATTAGTCAATAATTTGAGCCTGAGACTATAAAGCAAACATAAAATACGGCTTTCCAATGAATAGTGGCTGCGAAATATTGGACTAATTCTGACTTTGTTAAACTTGAGGGTGGACTGAAAAGCATATACCCCACTTTATGTCATTAATGCGTATGACACTAAAAGGGAAAAGTAACAGTATGTAAAACAATTTTTGTTCTTAACAGTATTTGTATAGAACATTTCATGATACAAACTGCAAGCTGTATAGTAAAGCGGATTTGTGTAGTATGCAGTCAGGGGTATCTAAAGTGAGAGGGTAAGGGTGGGTCTTTTCAGTGACTGTTGTATGTGATAAAGATGGTAAACAAGTACTTTTTTAGCTTTAAGAAATTTAGGAATTACAATGTAAAAAGAGAAGAAAGGCTGGAAAAAAGCATATTAAGTTAATATGTGGTGGCCTTAGGCTACAGGGGTGAAGGATGGAGTGTAAAAGTGCACTGAGTATAATATACGTAGAAATGTTTACTCTTACCTTTGCATAGTTGAATGCCTGGATTAATGTCCTTAACTAAAAACATGATGAATGTAATGAGAAGTGCTGAGTGACTTGCATATATAATATTAGCTTGTTTTTTAACCCTTTAGTAAATAAATGTTCAGTGTGAGCTGAGAAGTCTACAGCTAAGAGCAGTTGTACATTCTGTTCTTATGTTTCCATGGAGAGAGGCTAATTATGGGTGCCGGCAATTCATCTTCAGAGTTCTGAGCATTGTTTGCGGAGGGAAATGCAAAATTAAAAGGTACAATGGCAAGTAGCTTTGTAAAAATAAAGTCTGAAATTATTAGAAGTGAAGAGATTGTTTCCTAGCATTCTAGTTGCTTCAGTGCATTTACCAGAACAGTGTATAGTTTTATTTGAATAGCCAGTGCACTTTAAGGCTACAAGTTATGTTTACTGAAAGTCTATACACTTTTTCACATCTGGGAGGGAAAAGCAGTGTATTTGGGGGACTGAGAAAGGAAAACATAACAAAAGATGCAAGACTTGCAAAGAACTTTTAGAAAATATTTGGTATGGAAGATGTGAATTCAGTAGTTAGAACTCAGAGAGAATTAAAATTTTATTCCTTAAGGTATAAGTGGGCTAAACTAGACAGAAATTCTGTTTCACAGGAACATGCCCATTTAACTGAAAGCTTTGACGCACACTATTACTTCAGATCATGTGCCAATAACAACCAAAATAAAAATGCTGCGTATGAAGTAAAATGAAACACTGGTGCTTTCAAACTTACATGTTTAAAAGAGGGGAGTTTAAGGAATTTGAGGAATGGGTAGTGGAAATTATTAGAGTGTTATTAGAGAAGGTACAAATTTCTTCAGAAATTATAGCTAGTGACTAGGATAAAAATAAAAGTGGAGTTTAAAAATATGACAGAAATAAAAGTAAAAGAGATATGGTCAGAGGTAATAGAAATTATTTAGAGGGGCTGGCAAAGGTTAAATTAATGCAGAATAAGGGGAATCCCACAGAGTAAGAAGAGGCACAACTGCAGAGTGCTAAATAGAAAAATAAGGATGTATCTGGATAATTTGTATTGGTTTAGAAAGATTTCTGTTAAATAACATTTTGATAACTACAGACTACAAAAATGATTAGTACAACTTAGGCAACAGGAAGTAGAAGGGGTTGCTGCGAAAAGCAAGGAGCCTATAATAAGAAAAATAACCAGAGATCCTGTAGTGAGATTAGAGATATTTTGGAAATTTTATGAACATTTGTACAATGCAGAGAAATGTAGAAATAATGAAAGGGCACAAATAGAAATATATATGGAAGACTTAGGTAGTCAAGGTTAGAGGCAGATAATGCTCAACAATTAACAGTTAAGACAGGAGGAAATGAGATAAAGATGGTGATGTAAAATGAATCTTCAGGAAAGGCTCCAGGAACAAACAGTATTCCTGTGGAAGTTTGGAAGCTAGGAAGGAAAAAAGTGATGATGATCTAGAAATTTTTGTTTAACAGCATTTTAAAAGGAGGGGGGAGAATCAACATCCTGGAAGAAAGCTGTGGTGGCAGTAACACCTAAAGATGGTAAAGACCCATCCAACCCAGCTTCGTATATAGCCATCTCAATTTAAAAAAAAAATGATTATAAAGTGTTTATGTCTGTAATAGCTAAGAGAATAGCAAAGGTGTTGCCAGAACTGACAGATATGGATCAATGTGGTTTTATGGAGGGGAGGCAAACATTTGACAAAATTAATAAAACAATGATGATCCAGGGGGAAGCAGAATGTAAAAAAAAGTCTGTTGCTGTTGTTAGGTCATGATGCAGAGAAAGCATTCAACAGAGTAAGCTGGGACTTTATGAGTATGGCAATGGAAACATTTGCATTCCCTGATACAATGAGGTTAATTAAGAAGATATATGAGGGACCGGAAACGAGAATTAAAATGGATACGTCGCATCTGAACAGATAAACCAGGAGGGGTGTCCTATTTCTCCTTTGTCATTTACACATTTATATGTAGAGCCACTGGCAAAGAAAATGAGAGGCTCAGAAATTCAAGGATTTGATTGGTATGGTAATCAAGAAAAGTTGGCTTTAATTGCAGACATTATTTATTTTGTACCAGATAAAATCGGAAAAAAGGACAACTCATTACTGTGGAACACTTTGAGACAATTGAGACGGTTTCAAGTCTTTTTGGGATATAAAATTAATGAAAAGGCTATAGCTGTAAATTATGTGCCAACACATTAACTGGTTCAGCAATACCAATATCAGTGGGGACATGAAAAAACTCAGTATTTAGGAGTACAGGTTAAAGGATTCAGTTATGGCAGCTAAGAATGTGTGGGAAGAGACTAAACAAAAGATAATATAAAAACAGAGAAACTGAAATTTCTTGTTTGTGGATATGGATAGAAATGGATAGCAAGATAATCAGCAATACCAATATCAATATCAATGGGGACATGATAAAACTCAGCATTTAGGAGTACAGGTTAAAAGGATTCAGTTATGGCAGCTAAGAATGTGTGGGAAGAGACTAAACAAAAGATAACATAAAAACTGAGAAACTGGAATTTCTTGTTTGTGGATATGGATAGCAAGATAAAACACAAGCAATGAAAATGTTTTAGTCCTCTTAGCTTTATATACAGCACAGGCATATTTTTATCAACCAGAGGGAAAGTTGTGGGAAATAATAAAGAGTTGAAGGAATTTATCTGGGAGGGGAAAAGGGCAAGGGTCAAGTGGGATAAATTGATCCTCCCAATAGAACAAGCTGGTTTATGATTACCTGATCTGAAGGGATATTTTAGAGCCGCACACTTAAGGCTCATAACACAAGCAGAAGCAATGGAATGATAACAAAACAGGGGGAAACAAAGTAGAAAGTGAGATTTTTGATGCAGATCCTTAAGGAGAGTAATGACGGTCATACCGAATATTATACAGTAGCAGAAAGTATTCAAAGAGCTAAGCCAGCACAAGAATAGAAAAAGGAGATTTTGCAGATATGGATGACTGCAATTAGGGGCACAGGGAACAGGCAAGAGGGGGCTGGAATTTACTGGAGAAAACTGGCAAAGGAACCAAGGTATTTGTGAGGAAATAACCAGACAGGAAAGTTAAAAGAATGGGAAGGGACCAAGAGGATATTTGGACTGCAGGCTAAAGACTGCCTTCCCTACCAGAGATTGATATCAGAGTACACAAAAAAAGGAAGGAACAGGAGGAGTCCTAAATGGAAGACCTGCTCTGGTAGAGTTTTTAGTCAAATCTAGAACAGAAGCTACTGTTAAAAAATGTAATTAAAAGGGCATATAAAATAATACACAATAACTATGGGAATTAGAGGAGGTTAGAGAAGATTGTTTGTTGTTTAAACCAGATGTAACAAAAACTTATTTTTTTTAAATAAATTTCAGATATATTGCTGGCTCTTTAGAAAAATCTCTCCTTTCCCCAATGTAGTGTGATTTTGGAACTGATACATATATGATATAAATAAGGGGTGTGCATGGTGCTTGCCCCCTTCATTAAAATACTCAATGTGCAGTTTCTTTTTGCATTTTTGTACAGTTATTTTTAGGTTTTTGGGCAGACAGTTTGAGTGCACTGTATTGGCATATTTTGTGTGACAGATACTACAAAGCTAATTTATATACACACACACATATATATATATATATATATATATATATATATATATGGGTTCCGGATGTGAGCAAACAACCGAAACCCAAAGACCCGGGCATACTTACACGAAAGTGCTTTCCACCAAAGCTCTTTCGCATAAGTATGCCTGTTGCCGAGGCTGTACTATGGTGCGGGTAAGGGAAATTTCCCTTTTTCCCCACTGCAGTGCAGTTTTGGAGGGAGAATATTAAAGTAGGGGGTGTGTGGGAGCACAGGGGGGCAAAGCCTCCCTGCTAAAATGTAAATGTAGTGTTTTATTTTGTTTTTTGTAACAAGCTTTAACGAAAGCGCTTTTTCGATAAAAGCGCTTTCGTTAAAGTGTGTTAGGTTATTATGGATTTGGGGGTTTGCTCATTCGAGCAAACATCCTAGATCCATATACATATATATATATATATATATATATATATATATATATATATATATATATACATACATACATATATATATATATATATATATATATACATATATATACATACACATATACACACACACACACACACACAGACACACACATCAGAATCTATACACATATACATCTATATGGGTCCACTTTCAAATCTCGAAATACTGAAATATCGAATTTCAGTATTTCGAGACAAAAAATTTGAAAACCCACAACGACGAAAAATTTAAAAAATGAACATCACAATACTGAAGCTTCATAATATTGAATTTTCAGCATGCAATGCTCTGTTTTTAATACACCGTCTACCACACACACAAAAACACAAACATGACCATTCACCCTAGACTATAACAAGCCAACATAATGCACACACCAACAAAACCCAAGAAATCTACATATAAGCAGGGGGGCAAACCCCCCATGCACCCCTCACATCCCGCTACTTATATATACCAACTCCGAAGTCGCACTACCACAAACACAACAAACCCACCGGTATGTGCCCTACACATTCACTGCACATTTTCATACATATACCTGGGAAAAAACACACTACACATGTACAAAAATCAACACTTACACACACTTACTTACCTACCCCCAAAACCCGTAAAAACACAAATCTACCTATTTCTGGACATAACCACACAAGGAACACAATTTCTAAACCCAAGAATACATACACCTTAAAGAGACAACACACTATAGACTACACACCACAACTACCACAAATTCTGAAACCTAACATTCGATAAAATGCAGTTTTGAATAACTGCACTTTTGCTATTTTCATTTCAAAATATTGACCCATCTCTCTCTCTCCCTATATATATATATATATATATATATATATATATATATATACACACACACACACACATCATCAAAGTGTGGCTTATCCTTACTTTTTTAACTGCAGGAATTCTCAGTTTATTTAATTTAGCAGGAAACCATACTGCCTACACATTTTCCTGTGCTCTAACAATGTTGCCTTTTAATATATTAAAACTATATGTATACATCTTAATACATTTTTTACAAACTGTATTACAAATATATATACTACAGCTATTTTTTCTGATTTACTTGTTATCTGTGCACAAATATTTTTACATTAATCTCTGTTGGGAGCATTTTTCTCTAGGACCCTTAAAAAAGGGGATGTGCTAATATGGCTAAACTGGCTAGCAAAATAAATAAATTAGAAAATTTCTCACCATATTTTAATGCAGTAACCGCAAATAAAGAGCTTTGCTGGACAACAAAAGCAACAATAATATAAGAAAATATGTTGTTTAATCCAAAGTTCTTTTCTGTCATATATATATACAGCACTCAGACATGTTCAGTGAGCATCAGACCCTCCTCATATGGGGGGGCACAGCTCCCACACCCTCTGCTAATTATATATACCAACTCTGAGATCGCACTACAGTGGGGAAAGGGCAGATTTCTATATCCCTACATTACCTATAAGTACGTACTGCGATGGTGGTGCTGTGGTAGCATTGTCGACTCACAGTAAGACGTTGCCCTGTTCGATTCTCAGCTAGAGCGTCTTCTGTGTGGAGACATGCGTGAATGGGCGTACCTTCGTTGAAGGTTGTGCATCAGGGCTGGCAACTCGGCAAATAAAAATCTACTGCCAATCATTAGCGTGGCAACCCCTAACAAGGAAAAGCCGAAAGACACAACAACAACATATAAGTACGTACTTCATGCCATTTTCTTTATGGCACATTCGTTGTTGTATGTGTGATGAATGGCTGTTTGAACATGCCATTCGATCGCTAAACATAGACCCTCCACTTCTGTTCCTCTGTTACTTTAATCCAACATCAGCATTTTCTGAAAAAGCAATCTAAGCCTTCATATCAAATACATCTGAAGAAGAGTGAGGAAGAAAAAGAGGACAGAACAGACCGTTAAACCCATTTTAATAGTTAAGTTTATCAGCAATACTAAAATTTCAAATTTCACTATCGTTTCCTGAATCATTCTTATAATCATACCAACATTATCTTCTGAAACTGCAGTGTTATCAAACTAAATACTGATTTGTTCACTTCTAAGAAGGGAAATAAAGGCTACAAAAACATTGAAAAAATTAAGTAGTAAAATGACCATCAGCAACAAGGAGACACTATTAAAACTGTAGAAACAAGCTGCAAAAAACATGCTGAACATCAGCAACAATTTAGGAACAGCCACGACAACTTTTTATTCTGCTGGGAATACCATAGTCTATACGGGGCAGCACTACCAGTGAAATATGCATCAGACAAGATTCAACAACTCGGACTACTCAGCCTGCCAATGGCAAATGAACAGGATAATTTACATATACTAGTATACTAACATCTGTTTTTCTTCCTCTTTTTCTGGTAAGATTGCCTCACATTCCAGCACTGCATTCTCTCCTTAGAAGCATCTACATATCTTTGTCAAACATAACTGCAACTAGGCTGGCTCCACTTGTTTACATGTTACTCCCCTGACTACTGCTTAGGTGTCACAAGTTTAAACAGCAGCCATGGCAGTTGACAACGAGGGGGCTGAAAGACTAATGACCAGCTTTCTCATCTTGTGGAAGGGGGAATGGGCTTGTCTGCCATAGAAGTATCTTTTGGTAGAACTCAGAAGGTTGAGACAGAGCACACAAAGTACTAGCTGAGTGTGCAATAAGAAATCCTATTTTAAGACACCAGAGAAGGTGTACAAGTGCCAGTGTGGCAGTGCATAAATGCACTACATGCCCAACATGCAGGAATAGCCTGGCTAACTAGCAACAAAGATGAAAAAAAATCCCCAGAAAATACTAATAACAGTACCAGGTGCTTCAGTCTTGCTCACAACTACTGCTGCAATAAGTGTGGCAACCACATGACTAACTTGCTCTAGAAAGGCACAGCATCCTCAGGGTGATATGAGATGCGATGCTATGCTATGCCAGTGTCAACACAGTCACTGATGTAACAGGGAGCTAAGAGAGGGTCGGAACAAAAAACAACAACAAAAAAAAAGTTCTATGAAAAAATATATATCCCCATAGTGCTACATGGCTGTTCTTCATTCCATCTTGTTTTTTTTTTTTTTTTTTCAGTCAAAGAAATTTTTATTAAAATGTTTTCCATATCTTCAAATGGATTGAACCATAAATACTGAAAACATAAAATAATATATCAACTAGTCAACTATTTACAAAAGAAACCATATACAATTGCCTAAGTATACAATCTATAACATCACATTTCCATATACAATTTATATTAAGATGATGTGCTGACTAATCAGATCAATTTTAGTCCAATATTTCATCAACTTTCTGCCAATAAATGATGTATGATGTTGTCTTATCAGTTTTCTTTATGGCTGCTACTTCCATTCGAGACAAGAAGATTGCGATTTTCTTGAAATCTTGAAAAGTTGGCGGTGCTTTATTCTTCCGGAAAGTTGTTATGGCTCTACATGCAATGGCAAGCAATGTCCACAGTAAAGGATATTTTACTTTTGGGACACATTCTGGTTTGGGTACATTAAACAAAACTAATGAATTGGTTAACTGAAAAGTATCATTAAAAATTGTTTGAAAGAATTAATTTCAAACTACTATTTGTTCAGTGAATGATGATCAAAAAACATGTTCCCAGTCTGCTTTTGTATGCATTTTACATCTCCAACAATCAATGTTTTTCTTGTATATTAGTTCTAATCTATGAGGGGTTAGTACAAAAACACTGAAAAAAATAAGTAGTAAAATGACTATCAGCAACAAGGAGACACTATTAAAACTGTAGAAACAAGCTGCAAAAAACATGCTGAACATCAGCAACAATTTAGGTACAGCCACGACAACTTTTTATTCTGCTGGGAATACCATAGTCTCTGCAGGAATTTCAATGCATATAGTTTCCACTGAACTGACGTGGCGGTAATGCTTGGTGATAAAAAGGATCATTTCTTTTTCATTTTTATCAGGATCCTTTTGATTAACCTGATTATAATAATGCCAGCAACTATTATTGGTATAGTTCTTTGTTTCTTCAAGTGTCTTATGAATTTTGGATAGATATCCTTGTCCTTTAGAAGTATTACTTATTACAAGTATCACAAGATCTATGAACTTATTAATATTATTTTTAAATGTTGGTGTCATCAAGTCCAACTTATTTGGGATGTACTGTCTTATTTGTTGTATTGGTAGCCACAATTTATCATCTAACTCAAATTTCCTTTTGATTTGATCTAGCATAAGTAATGTATCACCACTGAGTATTTGATATCAATAAATCACTTCTTTTTCTTTAAGCTCTTTAATTACATTTGAAGCAAAGGTAGTTGTAGATTCTTGTGCACAAGCTATAGGATGTAATATAAAAAACATGTCTTTATATCTGGGTTCATGTTTATATATTTTCTAAATAGTATTATTGTTTCAGTTACAATTATATACTTTATCTCATCACATTATAAAAGACTTTTGTTAGATTTGTATTATATTGTTTATGGGCTGAGTTACTAATGATATTCCATATAGATTCATGAAGTCATTTCCATTTGGCTGTTTATGTTGAGTTCAGCCATAGAGTAACTATACATGCCAATGAATAAATCTCTATATCTGGTAGATTAATTCCACCCTTCTTTCATCCTTTTAAATGGTTAAGCACAATTCTAAGCTTATCGTTAAACCAAAGGAAATTCAGCATCATAGGTTCATAGGTTGGTACTAGGCTATCGGCCCTAGGGCCTATACAAGCCTAGCCATAACAATTCCCTGGCTATTTCTTCCTACACTATTTACTTCCCTGGACCCCTGTCTAGCAGGGCAACTGATGTGATCCCCGGGGTGAATTTCCTTTCTCCCTTCCAATCATCAAGGTTCCTTTTGAAGAGGGCTAAAGAGGCGCTCTGCTTGACATGTATGGGCAGCCTATTCCAGAGTCTGGGGAGTCGCTGGGTCAGGAACCTATCCCTCCAGCATGTTTTGTTTATTGTGATGACAAGATTTACATCCCTGGAGCGTGTGGCTCTGAGAGATTGGGATTTCTTTAAAAGTGTAGCATGTCCAACAGCTCTGGGTTTGACATGGCCTTGTATGTTAAGCAGAGATCGCCTCGGAGTAGATGATATGCGACGTATAGCTTGAGTTTTTTTAAGGCGGTCAGCATAGGGCATCTGCTTTAGGCCTGTGATTCTTTTAGTGAGGTATTTCTGAAGCCTTTCCAGTTGTTGCAGATATCTTGAGAGGTAATACCAAATGGGGCGTTGTATTCTATAATGGGTCTAATGAGGGATTAGTACAGTGGGACAATAACCTCCTTTTTTCTGGATGAAAAGCCCTTAGTAATGAGGTGTGTCACATAGAAGGATTTCCTGACTGTTGTGACGATGTGGTTATTGAAGGTGAGATCACTGTCCACCTGTGCCCCTAAGTCTCTTATCACACTTTCTGTGTTTAGTGTACTGCCACCTATGTGATAATTCACTGTTACATGTTTTTTCCCAAAGGGGATAACTATACATTTCTTGGCATTGAGCTTGAGCCCATGGCTCTGGTACCAAGTATCTGTTTCTGTAAGGCCATTTTGTAGAGTATCCACATCATTTGGGGATTCAATAATGGCTCCCAGTTTGCAGTCATCTGCAAACTTTGTTAGCCAGAGTCCCTTAGTGTTGATCTGAACTTCAGAGAAGTAGATGCCAAACAAGAGAGGTCCCAGGACTGAACCCTGAGTTACTCCACTTGTCACTTGTCTGGAGCTGGATTTGGAGTCAGCTACTTTTACAGTGTGGGTTCTCTCAGTAAGCCAGTTGGAAACCCATCGAGTGACATAGGAATTAATGCCCAGCTTACTAAGTTTATCTATGATTCCAGAGTGGGGGATGGTGTCAAAGGCCTTGGCAAGGTCCAGATAGGCTGTGTGAACTGCCTTACCCTCGTCCACGGCTCTGGAGACTGATTCAAAGAAGTCAATAAGGATCAGGAGACAAGATCGGCCCTTCACGAACCCAAACTGGGTGGGGTCCAGTGTTTTAAGGTTGCCAATGTCTTTGTTTATAAGTTCCATGATAATACGTTCCATGGCCTTCCAGATCAGGCTCGTCAGACTGATGGGGCGGTAGTTCCCGGGATCCAAGGTGGATTCCCCCCCTTGTGGAGTGGGATAACTGTAGCTGTGTGCCACTCAGTGGGCATGAAGCCTGAGGTGAGGGTATGATTAAACATGACACTTGGGTGAGGTGCCAGTTCATTTTGTAGTTCATGTAGTACACAGTCCGGGATGTCATCTGGTCCCATGGATGCTGTATTCTTAGCTTTGGAGAGTGTGTTTTTTACCTGTGTGGCCATTACCGGAATTAGGCAATCTTCCAGTATGGAGATTTGCCATTTAGGGGGTGAGAGGGGGTGAAGTTGGCACTGAATCGATCTGCCAGGATATTGGCAATATCCATGTGATCAGTATATTTAATGCCATTCTGTTCTAGCTCTGAGCATTGCCATTTAAGATTCTTGACATAGTTATAGAATGCCTTGTGGTTGTCTTTGGAATCTTTAGCAATTTTATTTTCATTTTATTTGTATTGCTCTATAATTTTTCTTAGTAGGAGGGATGGAAAAGGATTATATATAACAATTTTGGGAAAATTATTGATTTAATTATATACAACCTATCTTCCATTGTATAAAACATCTTATTCCGTTTCTACATTAATGATTTTATTTGGCTTAATATATGAATATAGTTACTATTTTTGTTTCTCTAGTGTTGCTAGTTAGTAAGATTCCTAGGTATTTAATGTTATCAGGCGCTAAGTACTTAAAGTCATTATTTAATTCCCTTTTATTTGAGTTAATTAATAAAATTTTAGTTTTTATTTTATTAAATACAAGAACAGAAATACTTTGAAAGAAGTTCATTGTTTGGAATAATTCAGTTAATGATTTATCTTTATCAGATATTGTCAACAGGATGTCATCAGCAAATTATTGTATTTTCATTTCTAAGTTATTCCCGATTGCTATGCCTTAAATGTTTGAGTTCATTCGAACCTAGTTAGCAAAAGGCTCAATTGCTAATGCAAACAGTAAAGGTGAAAGTGGGCATCCTTGCTTAGTTCCTTTTCTAATAGTTA
Source organism: Protopterus annectens (assembly GCF_019279795.1). Lineage (NCBI taxonomy): Eukaryota > Metazoa > Chordata > Ceratodontiformes > Protopteridae > Protopterus > Protopterus annectens. The sequence continues at coordinate 237,193,055 of NC_056751.1, forward strand.
TAGAAGTAGAGAGACATGACCCAGTCTTAACATAGGCCAGAGAATTTTCATATTGTGTTTTAATTAAAAATGTGAATTGTTGTGAAAAAACATATTCTTCTAGTACCACCAGCAAATAACTCCAATCTACTGAATCAAAGGTGCTAGTGATGTCTAGACTCATCAGAGTGATGTCTCTCTTAAATAAACAATCTATCAAAGCAAGAATTATTTTAATATTACCATAGGTGTTTCTATCTTTTATGAAACCTGTCTGGTTGTGCTAAATTAATGATGGTAATATAGGTTTAATTCTCTCTGTATGTACTGCCATAAACATTTTGTAATCGACATTTAACAATGAAATGGGCCTACAGGAAGAACATTCTGAGGCATTTTGTTCAGATTTCAGAATAGGTGAGATTAAACTATATTTCCAAGATGGTGGAAAATACAGTTGTGTAAACTTACCATAAATGTAGATGTTAGAGTATATTCGCTGTTACAGTCATCACTTGTGGGTTATGCCTGCTGGGTAGCCCTCGGCTGGCCTGAATACCAGAGTAAAGGATGTCCCTCCTGCATCAGCTGTCTAGGTGCAGAGGCTGATGTCAGGTCGTTAGGGCTATAAAAAGCATCAGCAGACGTCATGACATCAGTCTTTCTTGCCATGGACTGCATCTTGAGGTTTATATTAGTCTGAAGGAAGTTTCTAATTGTTTCTTTCGATTTCATCTCTGTGTTGCTAGTATTAATTTTTTTGATAGTGCGACTGAAATGTTTCTAGTATGCTGTTTAAGTCTGAGATTTTCTTATTAATATTGGGATTATATATTTCTTTTATTTGATTTCTATTTGCCATTTTCCTTAGATTCTTCTGATTCATTGAATAAGAAATAAGTTTGATTTTTTTCTAATTCTATCATTATTTTGTGATGTAATATTTCAGTATATTCTTTATTTTTCATTGCTAAGTCATTAATTGACTGTGTCCTTTTTGCATATTAAGTTTAATAATATCCATTTCTTTTGAAGTTTAATTAATTGCTTGTCCCATTGCTTCCTTTTACTTTTCTACCAAGTTAATGTTCTTCCATACATGTATGCTTTTAATGCATCCCATACACAGACATCCGAAGTGTCTTCATTTATGTTTAATTCAAGAAATCATTGCAATTCTTTTACATAAAATTCTTTAAGATTTGTTATATATGATGGTATTCTAGCGATTGTCACCTTTTGTTTGTTATGCACTTCTACTTCAAAAGTAATTGCATTGTGGTCTGTTAATGGACAAGAGATTACTTTAAAATTGCTAGGAAAGGTGGTTATTTCCTTTGATAGAGTATATATATATATATATATATATATATATATATATATATATATATATACTCTATCTATTCTTGAATGTGTGTTATACCTATGTGAAAAAAACGTATAATGCAGAGAATCTTTGCATATTCATTAACATCTTTAAGATTATATAGTTCAACAAATTCTGCTAGTGTTTCTGATGTTGCAGTTTTCCATCTGGTATTTATAAAGTCAGTGTCTTTATCATCTAGTATACAATTGAAATTATCACCTTGTTCTTCTTAACCTCATTTAAGACATTCTGCTTTTTTAAGGGCCTGAAAATTCCAAGTTGTTTGAAAGTTCCTCTTAGGTTCTCGCTCTTTCTTGCTCTTTTCTTTACCTTAATTCCCATGACAGTCTTTGCTTAATTTAAAATTTCTTTTAAAGGAAACACCACTACAAAACAAAGGCTTATAACATAACCCACAAATGCCTTTTTAATTTCCTTTCTTATAGCTTTTATTTTTCCAGACACTGTTCAAGTTTAACACAGACTCACTCGGCAGTTAAGTTTCCCTTTATCTTTATTAGAGAATCCATAAAACACAAACTAAATATGAATCAACATTTCTTTGCCTTACACAATTCAGTTTCCATCTTGGCAGGCCCTTACTATGTACTTTTTAAATTAGGTCGCCTTCATTTTTTTCAGTTATATAAGTCGTGTTCCAATCTTTGGAAAAATTGTTCTCTGATTTTAGCACTATGTAGATCAGAGCTTAAGCAAGTTAATGCATTCACTTTTTTTTATTACTCAAGTTATCATCACAATTATGTAGCACAGTGAAGTGAGGAAAGTTGCCACCTCACAACAAGTTCTTTAGATGGACTCTTGGCTAGGGCACCCACTGGGTATATTCTGCTCATCTCCCCCGTGTCTGCATATTCTCCCCCAAAGGTGCTCTGCTTTCCTCCTACCTTCCACTGTAGTAGTTTGCCTGGCAATCTTCCATAATTGGATGCAGGAAAACACAAAGTACTCAGGATAAAGCTGGATACACCAAGAAATTCAAACAAGCAAAAAAAAAAAAAAAAATGTCTATCCACTTTTATATTCACTTTGTGGATGATACTGTGTTTGGACAGGATTAAAGGATCTCAGATTTTCTAGAATATCTCCACAGTACTACTAGCTTCCTTAGATTTACCATGAAGTATACAGATACTACAACAGACTTTCTGGATGTTTGTATAAATAAACAAATACAGCCTTAACTACTACAGTATATAGAAAGCCATATAAGAAACTTAATGTCCTACACAGTAGTAGTATGCATCCACACTTTGTACATAGGAATGTGCTGAAAGGGTAATTCTTTAGACTCTTATGATGATAATGACATGTATGAGTCTTTTGCAAGACAGAAGATGTTCTATCGAGGGGCTATTCTAAAAAAGAGGTTGATGTGGCACAGAAGGAAGTGTTAACTAGAAGAGCAAGTTCCGCTAGTCCATACCTTTCTTCCGACATAGATAGTTCTATGTCCAATACAGATACAAATACACTTAGACTCTGTATGACATATTCTAATGATGCCCATTTACTTTGTTATATAATAAAAAGGAATTGGCACATTCTCATTACTGATGAGAAATATAAGGGGATTCTTGGAGAAAGACATAATTTTTGTTTTAAGAACTACCATTCCCTGAAATGGCTTCTTTGTTAAAAGCCTCTCAAGAGTAGGAATGTATTGACATTAGATAAGACAGGAACTTATCCTTATAGATCTTACAGGATGTACAAATATATACACAGTAGTGATAGCTATAAGAATGCTGTAACTGGTCATGTTTATTATGTTAACTTTTATGCAGACTGTAAGAGCACAAACATAGTATATTTTGCTGTTTGCAAGATGTGCATGCATTACTATGCAGGTAAGACTAATAGGGCTTTGAGGGACAGACTGCATGAACATATTAATGATATCCATACACAAGACACCAGGAATGCTCTTGCAAAACATGTTTTAATGAATGGTCCCTCTCACTCTTAGTATTTTAGTGTTAGAATTAGACTTAATGCTAGAGGAGGTGACATCCGTACAAGGACTGAATGTTTAGAAACCAAATGGATCATGGTATGGGCTTAAATGGCTTTGGGCCTTTAAGACCTATTTTAAGATCATGAACTTTAGCCCACTAAAACAGTTATTTAAGTGATGTTCTAGCACTTTCCAGGTAGATCTGATGAAGTGCTTGTGATAGGCATGAAAGAGCTAATATTTTACCTCAAATGTATTGTTTTTTTTAATAAAGTGGTTTTGTATTTGCTGTGTTGGCTGGATATTTCTTTTTTGCTGCTCGTTTTAATCTTCCAAAATTCTCTGTAAGTGTACATGTAGCGTGTGAATGAGTGTATGTTCTACAATAGACTGATGCCCATCTAATAAAAAATTCAAAGTCTTCTGTCTACTTGGACAGGCCATTTGCACTCTGCATTTCTTAATATAATCCAATGTTTTTCCTTTTTGTCTATATCAGTAAGACCATTCACATTCTATGGTAATATGGAAAGTGTTGCCACTGTGGTAAGAAGTTGTTATTCCCACTTATTATATATGGAACAGCTTTTTTAGATGTTTACTTCCAGCTTTTGTAATACATGCACTCAGTAGGGTTTGTCAGGTTGACCTTTTACACAGTTCTTTCTTGTCATCTCCTTTTGAACTTATGTCACTTTTTACAAGACTTTTTGTTTCAATGAAAACCCTCAAAAAACACATCCCCAGATCACCCCCAAAACCTGTTAATACAAACACAGAAAACTATGTACATCTTCATATAATGAAGTTAACCTTCCTAGAAGGAACAAATGTCCCAAAGAAACAGCTGCAGACACAGTTACTATATGATCAAATTTTTAAGGTTATCCATGCCAAGGTGCATATTACCGTCTGTGCTCCTACTCACACTAATTGCCATCTGTTTCTTTTGTATATTTATTCACCTCCCAGATGTGACAAAACTTAAATGCTTTCAGAAAACAATCTGTTAGCCTTCAAGAAACAACTGTTCTGGCTTTTTTATGTCATATAATCACTTTTCTCCATGGAAACGCAAGAATAAAAGAGAAAATGTAACCGTCAGCTGCAGGTTTCTAAACATGTAATACTAAAGGGAAGCTTTTCATTACATTCAGTGTTCTCTTATTTACTTGCGTCCAGTTAAAACTTATTAGATTTAGCCAAGGGTCTTAATCCAGACATATATATATTATATATATATATATATATATATACACACACACACACACACACACACACGTGTACACGGATGTTACTAAGTATGCAATTTGATGACTCTGGAGACGGTACATGAATTGTCAAGTGATGCATTGATCAAATCGTGCAACACTGAAATGCTGTTCAGTCAAATACAGCATGTGCACCTAGTTCAAGGGTTTTTTTGGTAATCACTGACAGAGCTTTTTCTATAATAACGCCAGCAGAGTCACCATTCATGGGCTCTTATCCTTTCAGTGCAACTGTGCAATCGTGCAGTTTGTATCTATAAATAAAGGAGTGGGGATGAAATCTCCTTGTAAAGAGCATACTGTATTATTTAGCATGTTATAGGTATGCATATTTTTTTTTATGTTGCAGTTACTGCAACAGCAGTGTGTATATTGCCACCAGCAGATATTCACAGTGTGTAGGGAATTTTTTTTCCCTAAATATCTGCTCCAGTGTGGATTTTTTAAATAATTAAGGGAGCATGGCAAAAGACCCAAACGTAAAAACAGTTGTCAATGTTATTTATTGCAGTTTACTCTTGAGTTTTGTACAACTTTTGCTGAAAAATAGTTGACAATGTGTTACAGATGGGATTTTATTTTATAAATAAATTTATTGTTAAATGTTTCATTAGATAAACTTATACACACACTCACCTTATATATACATGTCCTGTGTGTGCCTGTAAACATACATACATATGTATACGTGTGTGTAGATACATATACACACACACATCCATATACATACATATGATATATAAACTCATATCATCAAGTTTGAGAAAACTCAAAATTCATATGTTCGAGTGTCCGAAAACTGATTGTAAGAAAAAAAATTATGTTTTTACAGGTGAGCAAGACCCACTGCATGTATGTAGATCCTGGGACAGTGAGGACTGGGGAATTTAACCTTTTCCCCCACTGTAGTATGTTCTCCACATAGGTATGTATAATTTTCAGGGTTTATGTATTTTTTTTTTTACATTTCAGTTTTCAAAAACTCGAAAATATGGTTTCGACCATATGAATTTCGATTTTCTGAAAACAAGATAATTTTACATAAATCCATACATACATACACTGTGTGTGTTACCTAAGCCTGCATATTTATACATAGACACACACACACACACACACACACACACACACACACACACACACACACACACACACACACACACACACACACACACACACACACACACACACAGTCTCCTTTATTGAAATTTGATACATTAATGATTGACTTATCACTTAGTGATTTGACAATACAAAGTTAAACAGTGACTACTGAAAAATGCTGTTTCACTGGTAAATCAATTCTGTAGGGAGAAAGCACCCCACTCTTGCTACTTACACATATGAACCCTTGGTCTGCTGTACCTTGAAGAAAAATGAATTCTCAAAGGTATCATAATCTCAGTTTTAAAAAAACAAACTGCACATTTATAAAGACATTAGTGTGTCGGTCATAAATGACTTGTAGTTAAACCTAGCAAATGCAAAAAAAAAACTTCTAATATATTTGCTTCCTATGAAGAGTGATGTGCTGTATGAAGTCCCAATGAAACATGCAGAGATGCAAGGCATAGACTATATAAACACTCATTCTTGGATCTTGTCAATTCTTTTAGTTGCTCACATAGTTCAGATCTCAGTCTTCATTTCTGATGGAGTCTGCATCATACATTTAAACCTCTTAGAGCAAGAAATATGGACAAAGCCACAAATAATTGGGGGGGGGGGGATAAATGCCCAAAATAGGGACACTTTTCAAACACTGCTGTTGCAAATTTAGAAAGTTGATAGTATAATAGGTTTTGCATTAGTATGATTTTTTTGAAGGATATGAAGTCTGAAAATCAAATGTCTGCCATTGTCTTCTGACCTCAGTCCTCAATGATTTGCTAGAAAACTACACTTTTATGAGAAATGGACAAAAAATAGGAGTCAAAAATCTGGAGTGTCTCCAAAAATCTGGACAGGTGAGAGCTGTTGTCTGCCTTCACACACAAACATATGAAGTGCCCATGTGGCAGTCAATTTTCAGACCAAAACCCAAGTGTACAGGCTTGGGGAACAGCATGATGCTGCTATTTATTATAAGCATCAGGGATTTAACATGGCTACTCAGTGTCAAAGGTAGAAATAAAAAGGTAAGTACTCACCATAACTAGGCATCTGTGATTTCCATCTTCATTCTTCCTCAAAAATGGGTTATGGATCTGATCCTCGGATTCAACTCAGCTGCATACTTAAGAATTTGGATCCATCTCTCTAGCTCCTCCATCTACCCATAATGCCCTAGCCCATTCTCAATACCTCATATCGAGTTTGTTGCCATAAAATCCCAGTTAATTAGATAAAGAAAGGCATAGCTCAAAGAATAGGGCTCAAATGCAGAACTTTAAGTTCAGTAAGAAATCCAACAGGTTCATCCAGAAAGTTATAGCAAGGGGGATGGATGGAGAGAAAGTTGAGGAAGAATGAAAATGGACAATGCAGATGCCTAGTTATGGTGAATACATAACTTAAATATGATGTCCGTTTTATTCTTCCTCAACAAATGGGACAGAGTTCCCAGCTTTGTTAATCTGGGGTGGCCTCATGCAAGGATATTTTGGAGAACCGCTGAGCCAAAGGCAATTCTGCTTCTGGATATTAGATCAAATTTCTTATAAGTAAGAAAGGTAAGAGCACTGGACCATGGGACTGCTGAGCAAATTTCATAGAAGTTCTTGACCAAAAAGCAGATAAAGTGGTCAGGGATCTAGTTGACTGGGCTTTAGGCGGTCTTGGTAAAGAAATTCCTTGCTGAGAATAAGCCCAGAACATGCAATCAGTAATCCACTTAGTCAATACAACTTTGGAAACTGGAAAACCCAGTCGATTTGATGAGAAGGATACAAACAGCTTATCTCATTTTCTAATTTGCTTCAGTCTGTGTACATAAAAACATAATTGTGCACATCTAGAAGATTCAGCATGTATTCTCCTTTGTTTGAAAACTTTGGAAAGACCAGTAAATGAATGTATTAGTTGATGTTAGATTCAGAAGCCACCAGGGGTTAAAAAAAAAGGAAAGGTTTGTTTGTAAAGTTACCCCGTCTCAATGGAAATAATGTAGGGGACTCTGATGAAAGAGCCTGGAGTTCAAAAATTCTTTTGGTGGAAGTGATAGCTATTTAAAAGGCTGTTTTTTCATTCTTTGCTGAAGGTTCAAAGGGTTTTTGAGTCAGACCTTATAGTATTACAGTCAGATCCCAGGCAGGTGCAGGATCCTTTATTGGGGGTCTATTGAGAAAAGTGTCTTTGAAGAAAGCTTTACATAACTTGGAAGCCAAAGAATAATTTTTAACTCCTATATGAAAATTTGAAATCACTGCCAACTGTAATCTAATCGTAGAAAAACTAGCTCCTTCTCTGAAAAGAAGAGCCAAAAAATCAAGAACAGCAGAGAATTGGACATTGAGAAATAATGTTGACTCTTTTAATGCCCAAAGAGAAAATCTTTTCCATTTACTTCTGTAAACCTTCTTGGTGGAGTCTTTTTGAGAAGATATTAGAATGGTACATACTGGGGAAGAAAGCCTAGGCTGTCTGGCTATTTTTGGAACAGGAGAAACCATGCAGTTCGTTTGAGGGCTGGGATATTGGGATGACTCCCAGGCTGCATTCTACACGATCTACAGAACGAACTGGCACCCCACCTAAGTACCATGTTCAATCATAGCCTCACCTCAGGCTTTGTGCCAGCTGAATGGCGCACAGCAATGGTTGTCCCACTCCACAAGGGGGGAGCCACCACGGACCCTGGGAACTACCAACCCCATTAGCCTGACGAGCCTGGTCTGCAAGGCCATGGAACGTATCATCATGGAACTTATAAACAAAGACATTGGTAATCTCCAAACTTGGGACCCCACCCAGTTCGGGTTTGTAAAAGGCAGGTCATGTCTCCTAAACCTGATAGACTTCTTTGAAGCAGTCACCAAAGCCGTAGACAAGGGTAAGGTGGCTCACACAGCCTATCTAGATCTTGCCAAGGCTTTCGACACCATCCCCCACTCTGGAATTATAGAAAAACTCACTAAACTAGGTATAAATCCCTATGTCACAAGATGGGTTGCCAACTGGCTCACTGACAGAACCCACACTGTGAAAGTAGCAGACTCCAAATCCGACTTAAGACCAGTGACAAGTGGAGTACCACAGGGTTCAGTCCTGGGTCCTCTCTCTGAAGTACAGGCTAAGACAGAAGGTCTTTGGCTAACGAAGTTCGCAGATGACTACAAACTAGGAGCCATAATCGAAACTCCTAACGATGTGGACATCCTACAAAAGGGCCTCACTGAGACAGATGCCTGGTGTCAAAGTCATGGCATCAAGCTCAATGCCAAAAAGTGCATTGTCATCCCCTTTGGTAAAAACTCTGTACCCATGAACTACAACATAGGTGGTAGTATACTTAACACCGAAAATGTGTGTTAAGAGACCTTGGGACACAGGTGGACAGTAGTCTCTCCTTTGATGATCACATCGCCACAGTAGTCAGGAAATCCTTCTACGTGGCACATCTCATCACAAAAGGTTTCTCATCCAGAAAAAAAGAAGTCATTGTTCCCCTCTACTCATCACTCATTAGACCCATTATAAAGTACAACGCCCCTTTTGGTATGTACCTCACAAGACATCTACAACAACTGGAAAGGCCGCAGAAATACCTCACAAAGAGGATTAACTGCCTCAAACAGATGCCCTACTCAGATCATCTAAAAAAACTCCAACTTTACTCTGTCGCATATCGCCTACTCAGAGGTGATCTCTGCCTAACATACAAAGCTATGTCAAACCCAGAGCTGTTGGACATGCTCCACTTAAAGAAATCCTAACCCCCCCCCCCCCCGAGCTACACGCTCTAGGGACCTAAACATTGTCACCACAATAAACAGAACATGCCTGAGGGATAGATTCCTGTCCCAGGGACTTCCCATACTCTGGAATAAACTACCTATCTATATCAAACAAAGCTCCTCATTAGCACTCTTCAAGAAAAATCTTGATGATTGGATGGGAAATAGGAAATTCATCCCGGGGATCACCCGTGTGGCTCTGCTCGACAGTGGCGCAGGAAAATAATTTTCTTGGGTGGCAAAAGCCAGGATACCTTTTTGGCTGGGCTTGTATAGGCCCCAGGGCCGATAGCCTAGTACCTACCTATGAACCTATGACTCACCCGTGAAGGGTGTGAGAGGAGATCTGGAGCTGGGTCCATTACCCAGGGAGGATAGCGAAGATAAGACCAAAGGAAGGTGAACCACAACTGTTGAGTCCAGTAGGGGCAATAAGGATGACTAAGCTCTTCAACCGAATTGGTTTCTGTAGGAATTTGTGAATCAAGGAAGTGGAGGATAAGTATAAAGGAGACCAGACGGACAAATGTGGACTAGAGCATCTCTCAGTGACTCCACCTGAGAGGTATCAGGGCAAAACACCTGCTGCACTTGTGGGGGGATGCAAAGATGTTGCAGCAAGGTTGCCCACAACGACAGAACATTTTCTCCACCACTGATTGTTTGAGAGACCACTTGGAAGGCATCATAATAGACCTGCTGAGTTTATCCTCAAGTACACTGGCTTTCCCAGCATGTGCTTTGCAACTAGACAGTAGTTGGTGGAGATCAACCATTGACACACTCTCACAGCCTCTCTGCAGACAGGGTAAGAGTGGGTTACCCTGTACTAGACAGACTACAGCTATGTTGTTGGTATGAATTGCAAAAGTCCCTACAGGAAAAGCATTTTGGAATGCCTGCAATGCTAATAGGATTGCCTTCCTCTCCAGGACACTGATGTGCAAAATTGGTCCCTTGGGGGACCACATGCCTTGGACCATCCTTCCCAAGTAATGTTCGCCCACCACAACTGGTAGGCATCTGTAGTCACTGTGGCCAGTGGGAACAGAAAAACAAAGGCTCAGCCTAGATAAATGTCATCTGACTAGATCCATCACTGGATATGGCATTTGCAGATTGGTGTTAAGCTTGACTGGAAAAGATGGGGTTTGTCGAAGAATAGACCATTGAACAGCTACAAGTCCACTGAAGACCGAGCATATAGTAACATGCTAAGGAAGTAGGACTACTGCTGCTGCGATGGACTCCACCACTTGAAGAATGAATCTGGCTGGAGGAGATGGATGGGATAGAATTTGATGCACCTGGGATTGGATTTGTCTATGGGATGAGTTGGTAAAGATGCAATTTGTGTTGTGCTCAATTGTGTGCCAATAAACTCCAGGCTCTGTACTAGAGTCATATTTGACTTGATGTAATTGTTATTCCCAGTAAGTGACAAATGTTAAGCAAACAGTCCCTGGACTGTTGAAGGAGATGTATAGAGGGGTGGTGAGGAGCCAGTCATCTAGGTATGGAAACACTCTGAATCCTTTTAGTCTCAAGTAACCTGCTACCACTGCCATACATTTGGTGAACACCCTGGGGTCTATGGTGAGACCAAAGGGCAGGACTCTGAATTAATAATGATGGTCTCCCAGCCAAACACGTGAATATCTTCGAGAGCACCTGTTTATTTTGATGTGATAGTATGCATCCTGAAGATCTATAGAGCACATCCATTCATCTTTGTGAAGAAAAGACAGAATAGACTGTACTGTGACAATTTGGAACTTTGACTTTTTCCAGGTACTGGTTTAGTTTGCTTAGATCCAAAATTGGTCTCAGGTGCCCTGTCATTTTGGGCACTAAAAAAAAAAAAAAAGCACGAGTAAGTTCCGAATCCTGTTTGGACTGGTGGAACCTACAGGCTGACTCTTTGTCAAGCAGCATTTGAACTTCTCAGCCTGCTGCATTCCTCTGAATGGGTGGAACACTGGAATGCTTTATTTTGTAGACTGGGAGTTGGGGAAATGGTATGAAGTAACCTGTGGGTATTATTTTTAGTACCTGGGTATCTTTTGTTACAGTAGCCCAGGTGTCTGGGTGCAAGGACAATTGTCCCCCAACTGCCTCAATTGAGCAGATGGACAGCACTTCAAGAGCACTGATAGAGTCCATCTGTAAAGGAATCATGAAAACCCTGATTTTGCGGGCCTCTTCTGCCTCTAGGATGGCTTCTACCATTAGAAGTGCCTCCTCTGCCTCTGAAGTTTTCTCCGAACAGATCTTGGAAAGGTCCAGAGATTTGCAAAACCACATTTTCTTACCACCTTTTTGATTTCTTATGGCAATGCCTGAACTGGCTGCCTGTGAGATGCCTTCAGCTCCATGAGAGATCAACCTCATGGATGACTTGAAAATTGAAAAGAGTGGCCAGCTGAGAAGATGATCTTTTGAAATCCCTTGCAGACATGGACTCAAAGAGAATTTGACAGGTCTTTGGTCAAATCTCTCTGCAGACTTGTAAAGTGTGCCAAACAGTTAAGGGACATCAGGGTGAATACTGATGAGGCAAAGACTCTCTTTCCAAATCTGTCCAGTGCCCTACACTCTCCGTTTTGCAGAAGGACAGAAGAGCTCTGTTCTACTAGCTCTTTTTTAGTGGCTGCTGCCACCACCATAGCATCTACTTGCAGTACTCTGGAGTACTTTGTTCCAGTGAGGTTTATCTTTATGGGGAGCTCGGAATTTGTCAGGTCAGTGTGATACAGGCTCAATGGAATCCAGCTCCTTCCATGTCCGGCAAGAGATTAGATCAATAAAGCTCATCTGCCAGGGAGAGGGTGGTGGTCAACCAAGACATAGACAGGCCAGAACCAAAAGGTTCCAAGAATACTGATTCCTCTGGAGAAGGTTTATTGGAAGACCAACCACCTTTTTGTCTAAGAAGCTCTAATATATTTCCAAAGGAGACATCACCAGGTGGTGATCTGGGGACCCTTCCCCTTCCTCAAAATCAGTATATTCAGTGAGAGATTCCAGTGGGGAATCTATGTGCCTTCTCTCTTGCATGTCCTCGGGGGGAGGGGGGAGTTCAGGGGAGGTACCAGAAAAGAGGGGGATTTTCTATATGGTGACTGACTGGAAGGTACTTGGAACTGGCGGCCCCTGTGGAATAGGCCTGACTGACTCAGATCTCCGAACCAAAGAGGGAATAGGAGGTGGATCCAAGGGATGAGAGACTGGATCTCTAGAAAGAGAAAAAGCCCTTTCCACAACCTCAAAGGCAGATGGACCAGGAGAAGCTGTGACCATCTGCACTGCAGCTGAGACTTCCAGTATGGGCAGATCATGGTTACAACCAGATCCATGTTTGGAGGAGGGAAATGGATCTGAGCTGTCCAGCACTGAAGCTCCAAGGGGCAGGAAGGATCTGAGAACATCGGAGTGAATCCTGGGTCCACATATCCAATGCAGATGGTTAGGAGATGGGACCTGTTCCGATCTGAGGGAATAGGAGCTGAACCGGTCAAGGATGCTGTTGTAGTCGATGAAGTAATTTTCTTTGGAAATTAATCCAGAACTCTCAGAGCTGTCAGAACCTGAGGCTCCAAAACCAAAGGACAGATCGAAGAAGGAGATAAGGCTATACGAGTGGTGGCCAGAAGACTCACTGATCCAACACGGGATGGAGCTGAAATGACCACCATCCATGTCTGACCTCTGAGTAACTTTTGCATCATCCCATCCACATCTTTTTCTGAAAGACTTCTGGAAGACCTGGAGGATGTGGTAGACTGGGACCTAGCGTGCTTTTTTGGAGAATGGAGCCTAGGGGAATCTTGATCTAAAATGAACTCTGGGGAGAAAGCTCTTGAAGTATATGATGTGCTGCGTTTTGGATCAGAGGGCTTGGGATCTGAAACCTGAGCTGTGGGGCTTGCTGAAATAAAGACTGGATCCAAAGCTTTAGGATCAGAAGATTTTGGATCTATAGTGCTTACCTTCGGGTCAGAGGATGTCAGATCCAATATTTTTGAAATTTTCGGAGGATTTCTGAAGAAGTCCTAGGGGATTTTGATGGAGAGCACTTTCTATTCTCCGAAGGAGTTGTAGAAGTTCTACTGGTGGTTTGAGCCAATATAAGCTTGCTGCATCTATTAGCCAACACCCTTATATTATAAGCAGTACATAGAGCCGCTGATGTTTAGATGAGCTGCTCAATATATGCACTCCTTGTGGGCATCCAAGTTAGGGAGTTTGTGCCCACAAGAAGTGCACTTTTTAAAGCCTGTTGGCTTGTCAGCCATGACAGTTGAAGAAAAGACATTAAAAAATATAAAAGCATAATTTTTTAATGAAATATTTTAGAAAGAAAGAAGAAATTACCAGCATTGGTAATTAAGAATTACCCTATAACAGTGGGTAGAAAGGGTAGAAGGGTATAGAAAGGAAAGTTACCAACTATGGTAACAATAAGAATATACTACATACAAATATAGTAACTTCTCTGATGCTGAAAAAGAAAGTGAAAACTAAGAGGGAGGTTGTAGTTAAAGAAGGTTTGAGTTTAAGAGAAAAAAGTTTAATTTTCATTTATGAAAAACAGTAGAAAAGCTTGGCAAAATGCTCGAGAGAAGGACCTTATGTCTCAGCATGATGGTGGCAAACGAGATCTGAGGTATTGAGAACGGACTAGTGCTTTGTGGGTAGAGGGAGGAGCTAGAGTGCTGGATCCAAAGTCTGACATATGCAGCTGAGTCGGATCCAAGGATCGAATCCGCAATCCATTCATTGAGGAAGAATGAAAAGGACATCAGATATGCTGTTATCCCACTTCAAAGATGGAGGTGGTCAAGAAAGTTTTATGTGGAGACAAGTGGGAGGGTCTTCACTGTATGCCCTTTTATGAGTCAGAGGACAGTCGCAAGAAAAGCACTCAAGAGAAAGTTTCAGCCTGGTTTTCAACTGTATCCTTAACCCTTCAGGTAGTGAACTCAGCACTGGCCAGTGATGGTTCGAGTCCAAGGTGGTCACTGCCCTATATCATGGATTTTGGGATGGGGAGATATTCTTTTACCAATACTCTGTCGGGTAGGGCTGGATCCTGAGATTTTTACACCATCCTGTCTTCAGATAATTAGCTGAAGCCTGTGGGTGACCAGTCTAATGCCAGAGATCTTCTTCTTGAGTAATCCAGTCACAGATCACAGTTCTCAGGATCAGGGGTCTCCTGGATTAAGCCCTAGTCAGGGAATAAGCATTTAGTCACCCTGCACTAAGGCTCAAATTGAAGAATCTAGGAAAGACTCATTAAAGAAAATCCTTGACATCAGATCCAAGATTATGCTTTATACTTCAAATAGCTGTTACACACACTCATGGTGGCTCTTTCAGTAAACACTGGTGAAGGAAGCTGAATTAAACAACCAGAGAAATTAATCATTAGCTAGAGACTTCTGGCCAATATGCTTTAATAGAAATAAAAACAATATGCCTTAAGAACTGCCTGGCCAAAGGAATATGTGCCTGAGAAACTGCTGAAAGTGTGGTGTGGACTGAGGGCCAAGTGGTAACTGCACATATATCTTCAACTGACATGCTACTTAAAAAGACAGACATTCTGCTGAGAAAGGC
Organism: Protopterus annectens; assembly: GCF_019279795.1. Lineage (NCBI taxonomy): Eukaryota > Metazoa > Chordata > Ceratodontiformes > Protopteridae > Protopterus > Protopterus annectens. The sequence goes on from NC_056751.1 coordinate 237,208,169, forward strand.
AGAAGGTAAGGCTTTAGCTTTTACGAAACAACTTCAATACTTTTCTTTTTTATAGAGGGAAAAAAAAACAAGCAAACATCAAATAGTTAACTATTAACAATGAAATCAGTTTCACAGATTAAAAAATAAATACACAGACAACTTATTTCACATAAAACAATATATAGCAAAGCATACCTCTCATCCTCTTGGATATGAAGTCTGAAACTTGAAAGTTTATTATTTTATGAAATAGAGAGGAGGCAAGCAGGTATTTCTGTGGAATTCTGTGGAATTCCCCACAGATGGATCAAATCTTGGAAGATCCTCTGAACTGGTTTCCATTTGTTAGGGGTCTGCCCTGGTCCTGCTCAACCTGTCTGCCACACAATTTTGTTCTGACAGAATGTAAGAAGCCTGTAGAGAATATAACAAGAAAGGCTATGTTTTACTCACAAACCACCACCAAAGCTTGAGAACTAACAACGACTATGTCCGTACGTGAAGGTGGCAAACATGGTTAATCTGCATAGAGGATAAGCTCGGTTTCTCCCTTGCTTCTTTATGTAGCACATGACTGTGGTATTGTCTGTAAATACTTGAAGAGGTTGCAGGGACCACAGATGATGAGAGTTGACAGCATTTATACGAACTAGCATCTCTTTTATTATGTATGTTTTGTCAGTCTGTCTCAAATGACCATGTACATTTATGCCCATTACTGCTCCCTAAGCAAAGTCTGAGGTGTCTACAGTAAATTAATTGCTTTGAAACAGACAGGGAGACTTGAATTCTGAGTAATTTGCTGTTTTTCCTATATTTTCCTTTTTTATAAACCCAGAATTGGAATTTGAAAAGACAATAGGTGTTGCTACTAGGACAAAGAAGATTACAGATACCATTGAGACCCAAAACCCTGAGTAATTCCCTTGCTGAGACCAAAATCTAAGTGGAAAACCCTGGGAACAGACCTAAATGTGGATCTACTTTTCCCTGTGGAAAAAAAGCTGTTTGTTATGAGGTGTTCAGCAGGTGCCCCAAAAACAATCCTGTTAGCTGGAGTCAGAAAAGACTTTTGAATTTCCTCTTGGAATTGCAGCCTGTGTAGAAGATAATTAGCCCAAGTGAGAGATTCCTGACACTTATTAAAAAGACTCTGTGAAGATAATCAAGTCATTGAAATATGGAAAAATGTGGATAGCCTGCAGTGGGCTACCACAGGAGTTAGACACTGAACAATCTTAAAGCAGTGGATAACCGAAGGGCAAAGCAGGAAAAGTGAACTTGATTCGGACACACAAAACCTTAAGAAACACCTGAACAGAATAGGAATATGATTATATGCATCTTTTACATCTAAGGTTACCAGAAAACTCAAAGTAAGTAAGTAGGGGTAACAGGTTGAAAACTGAAAGCATTTTCAACTCGGGCACAATCACAAACTTGCTCAGGAAAAAGTTCCAGAACTAAGTTCCAAATGTTCTTTTTCTTTGGCACTAAAAACATTCAAGAGTAAAACGTTCCCTTAACTGACGAGGAGGAACACCTTCTATTACCCCCCCTGAGACAACAAAAGAAGTAAAACAGAAAAGAGAAGAGTTTTGTCTGGTGCATGAGGAGGATACCCCTGAAAAGAAGGAAGTTCCTCCCACGGCCATCTGTAGCCTAGATTGATCACATTCAGGACCCATTTTTCTGAAACAATCTGTTGCCAAAGACAGAAATGTAGACTTAGATTTTCTGGAAGAAATAATGTACCGTCGTCAGGGGCAGGGGTGATGCAACCTGCTTCTTCATATAGTCAGAATGACATATTTGATTGTCCTTTTTTCTGGGGTGCTCCTGCTTTCTTTTTAGAACCTCCTTGCCACTGCTTTTTAAACGTCTGCTTTCCAGCACTCTGCTGAGACTGTTTACGTATGTATTCATTTGCCAAAGTTGGACAAGAGAGCAGGGAATACCTTGGAAAACAAAGGGAGAAGGGCTGAAAATTCTGAGAGATTTCTTGAATCAGCTTTCCCCGCTCATCACACTTGTTGATAACATCTGGAGCAGAACATTCAAAAACATTTTTTTTTCCAAGGAAGAATTAAAATGTCATTTCTGACCTATTCTGAGAGGTTCTGAGAATGTAGCCTGGCAACCTCCTTAAATCAGTTCCAAGTGGTGGCAGCCCTGAAATAAATAGTCTCTACAGAGTCAGTAAAACAGCTTTAACAATGAGTAGTGACTTGATAAATAGAAGAACCTAAATTACAGTATGCAGATGTTTTCTCACAAGAGGAAACCAATTCCAAAACAGTCCTCATACTTTCACAAATAGACAAGATAAACCAACATATGAGCCTGACATTTAAGAACTCTAAAAAATCAAAGTTGGAGACGCATACACTACTTTCCCCCAAACGTACCAAAAGTTCTCCCATCCTTATTAGAAGAGTAATTATAATCATAAAAACAATTAGCAGCTACTGGACTTAAAACTATAGCTGCTGGGTCTGGGTCAGGTTTGGCACTAATGTATGAAAACTTTTATACAATCCATCCTTTTTTTTTTTTTTTTTTTTTTTGGGGCAGGAGACTGAGTGTAAGGGAGAATTACAATTTGCTGCGACAAAAGCACTATCCAAGGTTGACAGAACTGGAAGCATAGAAGTTTCTGGAAATTCCAGTTGTTACAAGAATCTGAGTCAGAAACCTGTGGGGAAAAATGCATCTATCCCCTTCACAATCTCATTCAAATTCCATTTTTGGAACTTATTTAAGAAAAATATTTTACCAGCATCTGCTTCATAAGATGGGTCAAAGAGCCTGCACAAGACCTTAAACCAAGTCCAATAAATTACTGCTATCCAGTGTAACTTGACACATGGGAAGATGAATGTTTAGTCTTCCGTCTTTTTGACAGGAATTTGTGAAAAAGCCATATTCAGTATTGCCAGCAACAGCTTCTCCAAGGACGGGCACAACATTCTGGCTAAGCAGGGACAAATTCCCTGTCCCTTCTCCCATGACCATCAGTGGCTCTCCCTTGAACCCGAAGGGATCCCAACAGCCAGACACAGATAATGTGGGTAACCCCCAGTCTACAGTGGCTATATGGATCCAAAGAAAAAGATGAGTGGCCTGAGGAACCAGCTTTGGCCAGAGTAGATGTTACTTTCCTGTGTCTTCAGCAAATTACCAACCCACAGTGGTGGAAAAAGCTGCCTAACAATCTTTTTCTTTTTGTGGCTGGAACAAGGTCCGGCTAAAGGAGTGGCATTTTGAATCATGGTCAAGCTGAAAATGGTACTAGTTCCCCAAGAAAGTATAGTAGCAATATTCACTAAAAAAGTGACTTTTTCACAGAAAAAAATAGTAAAAAGCAGTTTAAACACTTTCCCAGAAAAAGAAGTTTTAAACATTTTATCACTTAAGGAAAAAAGTGCTCCCTTCGTTTAAAGTACATAAAAGTCATGATACAGTCAATAAAACTCCTTTTTCCTAGCTATATATATATATATATATATATATATATATATATATATATATATAAAACTCATAGCTTAGAATATTGCAACAGTAAGCAAAATGATGAACATCTTGAGAGTCAGTTCAAACGGTTGATGCCAGCATTTTCTTTTCTTTTTTTTTTTGGGGGGGGGGTGTGCTGTGCTGCGGAAAGGAAGTTTTTGATGCATGTTTGTACTAATTTCTGGCGTACTTTGCTCCCTTTTCAGGAAACAAGACACTGATTATTTAACTGAAGTCCCTGGTACTAATCTCAACTTAAACCCAGACAACAGTAATAGGTGAAAATGCACTAACAAGGCAATAACATCATTATTTATAAATGAAAACAGCTTTAGACATTAACAGTACTTTTATCGCCTAACTCCTCCTTTTGCATTAAGCTTTGCCTTCAAACTGGAAGATATTAGAAGGAAATATGATAATAGAGTACCAGTGACATGATGTAATATGATTTAGATGAAAAATCTCTTTAATGTTGGGGAACAAGGGATAGTACACAGTAACAGTGTGAGCATGTTGCAGAGAGGAACTTTAATTGGAGAGTAATTATTACCATATGAATAGTAAAGAATTAAATGAATTACTTTTGACAGACTCAGATGATAATGTTACATTTACACAGTTTGTATAGCCAAGGAATAGTATCATAACTTTTAATTTCCTTACACTGAAGATATATTGCTTTAGAGATTAAGCAGACAAAAAGGTGTCCAGAACAAATAAAGAGCAACACTCCAGGTGTTTTTAGAAACACGACTAATACATCATTAATTTTCAGATACGTATTTATCGGCTTCAAGGCTGTGGAGGAGTTTGAGCCCATCTCATTACTCACTGGGGAGAAAGCAAAAAAAAAAGTCTGGGAGAAACCTATGGACAGTTTGAAGGATCAGCAGTTCTCCTACATTATGTATTTGGGATGCATAAAAAAATTACAGCACCCAGCAAAACCACTTGTGATTACAAAGACAACTCTGAACATAGAGCAAAAACTGAAGAACCAGTTACTGTGAGATAAAAAGGTTAACCACTGAACATGTGCTAGAACAGCAAAACTCAAAACCACATCTGAACATAAAGCACCTCAGCCAAGAACTGAAGAACCAAGTACTGTGAGATAGCAAGGTTAACCACTGAACCCTTGTGCCATATGTGTGTGTGTATACATACACACATTATATACACACATGTACACATACATTTACACACAAGAATACAGCAAACAATAAAAACGCATTAATTTTATTTAGCTTACAACAAAACTAATAAGGATTGCTATCAATACAAAATAAGCATACTTTCTGGTTAAATCCCATTTCTGAGTTGTCAGTCTATTTTAAAGTAGCACATTACCAGTTGATTCCTATTTCATTCTGCTACTGCCAGCTCTGTCATATGCACCACCATGAAGCTCTTATCATATTATATGGTTTATATACAGTACTTCAAATTGGTATTTGTTAACATTAACTTAGCCACTAACCCACAATATCTACATTTTAACTATATATCTAAGTATGTGTACATAAAATAATACACAATTTAAATGCACATGTAAACATGGTCTACTATCAGATGCTTGACATTAACTGTACTGAATCTGATAACACCAACATCACAACATAGAATCTTATAATGCTGGAAACCCAAATTATCATAAAACACTCAATCCCATAATTCCCTACCACTCCGGACCCAGGAATAAGCTTACATGGGTCCCATAGGAGGCAAGTCCAGGAATTCAGCATAGTTTGTTGCTGGCATGAGTTTCAGTGTTGTGATGTTAGCATTACTAGGTATAGCCAACGTCCTACGTTGGACAGTAAACAAGTTACATACATTTGGTCAAACTTTCAGTTGATTGAATGATTTTCCAGTATCAGAAGTGGTGAAATGCACAAATAGTCAAAGCAAAACAATAAGAAATGTTAAGTGGGAGTAGGAAGTAATGCCAAAACCTTTGGAGATAATGAAAGTCTTGACACTGGGAATGTGTGTGCATATCCATGTCTGCATCTGCACACTTGTGGGTTGGGTTTTGAGTAAAGGGGATAGATAAGTTAAGTATGCTTGGATACTATAAGTGTGATGTGCATGTGTCTTGCTTAGTGGTACTGCTGGTACCTTGATGTGTATTTATGAGGTTAGTAGGGGAAGAGTAGGGTTAGGCATGTAGGATTAGCAAACATGACTACATTACCACTATGCATACAAACCTATGTCTGCAAGATAGTGGGTAGATTTTTTTTTGTTTACCAATTGCAAAAGACCATTTTCCTTTTGCAATCAGTGCAGTAATTTGATGAAATACCTTTAGTCCAAAGGTAATAAATTCAACCATATAAATTGATTATATATACCTCAACCAGTTGTGTGTATAACTAATTTAATGCACTCACATGAGTATAACATGTATCCACACTGACCAACCAAGTCAACAAAGGATAAATAAAAGCTGGCTCTATTTGCAGATATTTTATGCATGACAAAACCAGAAAGGGGCATTACAGTGTTATGGAACATTTTAAGACAGTTTCAAATTTTCTCAGGATACAAAATTAATGCAGCTAAAACAAAGGCAATAGAGGTAAATTAGGCATCAACACACAAATCGGTCCAACAATATCCATATTTATGGGGACATGGTAAAATGAAGTATTTAGGAGTGTGGATTAGAAATGACTCTAAGGTGGCAGCTAAGGATATGTGGGAAGAGACTAAGCAGAAGATTATACAAAAATTGAGAAAGCCCCAGATGTCAGAACATCTACATTTATGGTGCAAAATAGCTGTGGCAAAACCAGCCCTAGATTTAGAGTGTATGCACTGAACTCCATAGTGGAATGAGGCCTAATCCCAGCTGGAATCTCCTTGCCATGATGGGAATAACAAAATGCAATGCAAAACCCAATCCACTTAGAAATAGTTTGTTTTGACACAGGCTTGCCCTGAGAACTCAAGAAACAAACAACTGCTGAGACTGCCTAAAATCCTTAGTCCTGCTTAAATAATAACGAATTGCCTGTGTACATCTAAAGTGTGCAAAATCTTTTCCCCTTTATTTTGGGGATCTGCATAAAAAGTAGGCAAATGAATAGTTTGGTTTAGGCATAAAGGAAGGATTATATCCTTATGAAAAATCAAAAAGGCTCTCTACCGCCAAGGGCCTGCAATTCAGAAACCCTTCTTGCAGAAGTAATGGCCAACAAAAAGCAGTCTTCCATGACAAGTATTTCAATAACACAAAATTGAGATCCCAAGCAGGAGTAGGTCTAAGAAATTGCTTGAAAAAACAATGGTGGGTCACAATCATAGTGAGCTGAAATTGCTGCAGCATGAATCTTAATGGAAGAAAAATCTCTTCCATTTTCTGGCTTCCATAATCACATTTAAAACTTGTTGAGGAAGTTGAGACCTGCTGTGTTTCAAAACAGAATATGCCAGGCTGTTAGATGAAGAGTCTGAGACAACAGGTATGGAATCAAAGACTCCTCAGTAATGGGTACCCTAAATTCTGATCCAAGAACAGAACCAGTGGCAGCCACCTCGAGGAGGCCTGCACAGCATCAAAAGACTTCAATTGAAAGATAATTTATTATTATTTAACATGTGAACTGACACCATCAATTCATGCTAAAAGGGAAGGAAATTACACTTTTCCATCTTTCTCCCATCCCTTCCCTCCTTATCAGGAGGAACAACAAAGGATTTTAAGAAACAACGGCACCCACATTTAGGCCCCTGAGGAGACAGTTTCGGGTCTGCCTACTTTAAAAAAAAAGATATGATGAGCAGGCAGCACCTAGTACTCTATCCGGGTTTAACTGGGCAGGAGGCAAAGAATCAGGATTCAGATCTTCCTTCCATTTAATAAAATGCTCATCATGGAATGCAGAGTCTCTGAAAAAAAAAATCCTCAGGAGGAGAAGCTGAAGGTCTGCCATTTTAAGCATATGTTTCTACTGAAGTTAAACCTGCTTGCTGCCTCTCAAAGAAGCCTTGGAAACAGAAGGAGGCTCACCACAGGAGGAGAAGGAGGAAGAAGCCACCTGAGAAGAAGAAGCCCCAGCCCTGGCCTACTAGAGGACACACACATCCCTGTACAGTAAAAGTCTCCCTGAGACCAAAGAAACTGGCAGAAGAACCTCCTCCGCCCACTCTCTCTAAAAAACCGACGTCCGGGACTGTCGGTTCTTCCACACTGCAGCAATGTGGAATGAAGAACATCTGGAAGTTTTGTTATATGGATACGAAGATACAAGCCATTAAAATGTTTCTAGTCCCCTTAGTCTTATACACAGGTCACAGGCATACTTTTATCAACTGGAGGAGAAGTTATTGATAGCAATTAAAAACAGAGTTGACGGCTTTTATCTGGGGTGGGAAGACAGCAAGGGTCACAAGTGGAATAAGATGAATCTACCAACAGAATAAGGTGGACTAGGATTACCTAATTTGAAGGGGTATTTCAGAGTAACACAATTAAGGCTCTTGTACACAAGCAGAAATCTATAATTCAAAGTAGAAAGGAATGACGTTGACACAGGGAGGAAACTCAAGAAAGAAGGAGAGATTGGGAATTTGGAAGCAGGCTCTTAAGGAGAACAACCAAAATCATACAGAGTATTATATTCAGAAAATAGCAGGTGGTATTCTAAGAACCAAACCAGCATGAGAACAGAGAAAAGAGATTTTGCCGATAGGGTTGACTGTGGTCAGGGTTACAGATAATAGGCAAGAGGGGGATGTAATTTATTGTAGAAAACTGGCAAAGGAACCAAGGTATTGGGAGCAAATAACTAGAAAGGGAAAGGTAATAGAATGGGAAGAGGCCAAGAATTTATTTGGCCTGCAGGTTAGAGATTGCCTTCCCTATCAAGGATTGATATCAGAGTACAGGCAATGAGAAAGAAATAGGGGGTTCCTAAATGAAAGACCAGCACTGGTAGAGTTTTTAACAGAATCTAGAATAGAAGCTACCATTAAAAAAGAAATAGTTAATAAACATATAAAATATTGCAAGATAACTGTAAGAATCAGAGGAGCTTAGAAAGGATTGGGAAGAGAGAATGGATAAGCAATGCACAAAAAGACAATGGGGGGATATATGTATATCTCCCAAATATGAAACTAAGATCTAGAAGATTTAGGATCTTTGCCTGGAAGTGTTTACATAGGTATTTTTATACTCCAAAGAATTTTTCTTCAGGTGGATAGCAAATGTTGGAGGTGTGTCGGGTGAGAAAGAGGTAGCTGGGAACACATTTTTGGGAGTGTAATGAGCTGGGAGATTTTTGGGACTCCCTGCAGACCGCTCTGTCGCAGATGCTGGGTGAGCAGACTGGACTGACTGGGGAGATTATTTTTTTGAGTTATGCTATAAAGTCAGAATTGCCTAGACATAGTAAAACCTTGTTGAGTCTAATTATGGTGCTGCCAGAAAAGCAATTACTAGAAAATGGAAATCAAAGTCTAGACCAACTTTACTAGAAGTAGTGAATATAGTAACAGAGACAAGACAACTGGAATTGGGATCTTTAGAAAAGGGAAGCAGCAAACTACATAAGAAAAAAACAGGAATTGTAGGAATAATATATACAGAACAGGAAATAGGTTTAAGAGTCAGGATTTGCATGAGCTATATAATGCTTAAGTTACAATGACTGAATGGTTTATAAGTGATGTACAATGTTTACAACTATAGCTGTTTCAGTTGTGTCTGTGATACAAACTAACTAAAGTGATATAATTTTGTATGTTTTTCATTTATATAAATGTCAGATTGCCTTTGTTATATGTGTAAATTTTATGAAGATGTTTAAGAAAAAAAAAAAGGAGATATATATATCTATATATCTATATATATATATATATATATATATATATATATATATATATATATATCCAGAGACTAAATCCCGAGGACCAGAATCTCGAGATTGCGGAATCTCGAAAGTAGTGTGATCTCGGAGTTGGTATATTTAAGTTGCAGGGGGGCTTGCCCCCCTGCATACAGGTCAGAAAAGTTTGTGTGATGTATTAAATTTTTTTTTAATGCTCGAGATTCCACAATCTCGAGATTCTGGTGTTCGGGATTTGGAGTCTCGGGATTGTGGAATTTCGGTATTCCGTGGTGAACCCATATATATATATATATATATATATATATATATATATATATATATATATATATATATATATATATATATATAGTTTACTATCAACTGTTCAAACAGCACAACAAAATCCATTCAAAACATCGCCTTCACAAAACCACTTTCTGCAAACTAATTAGGTCAGAATTTGCACTTTTAACACTGTATTTGCATATCATTACTGCAAATCACAAGTCATGAGCCCCCTGAAAATTATGTATTCCAACTCAGAGATCACACTACAGTGGGGAAAAGGTAATTTCCCCGATTCCCACTGTAGCACGATCTCTAGTTGAAACATCGACTACAAATGTCCGAATGCACAGTGGCACTCGCTGTACTGACCACTCGCAGTAATGCAGGACGGCAACATGGGAAGCAGCCTAATGACTTCCGACATTCCTGTGTTCACCAAACCCTTCACTCTACATTTTCATAATAAACCACACACACACACACGCACACACACATATGGTGGTACAGTGGTTAGCATTGTCGCCTCACAGCAAGAGGTTCTCCGGTTTGATCCTCGGCTGGGGTGCCTTCTGTGCGGAGTCTGTATGTCCTCCCTGTGGTCGCGTGGGTTTCCTCTGGGTGCTCCGGTTTCCTCCCACATCCCAAAGACATGTTGCAGGTGGATTGAACTCTCTAAAATTGGCCCTAGGTGTGAATGCGTGTGTGTGCCTTCTATGGAAGGTTAGGCGCCGGGCTAGCAACTCGACACTGTAAAACTCCACTGCCAATCATGAGCGGACAGGTGATCCGCTGTGGCGACCCCTATCCGGGAAAAGCCGAAAGAAGATATATATATATATACATATATATATATATATTATATATATATATATATATATTATATATTATATATTATATATATATATATATATATATATATACACACACACACACACACACATACACACACACGAGATAAACACACACTCAAGGAGATGTACACAATACTTTAAAAGCAGGTTTGCTGTGTGTGTGTGTGTGTGTGTGTGTGTGTGTGTGTGTAGACAGAGGGAGGTTCACAGAACTCCATACAGGATGCAAACATCAATGACTGACAAAGAGACACTAAACTTATGTAAAGGAGTGCAACATGGGCATGTATTCACTCAACATGATACAGCCACAGGCATTAAGCGAAGTCTGTCTCCACAAACTCTTACATCTTGAGTCCTTACTACAGAACAAATGTTAATGTGATTTCACAAAGCCATTTTTTGGGAGGGTGGTTGAGGATGTTACCAGAGTCCTGACAGATCTAATTTAACTGTGCTGATATGTCTCCCCAGCAGCAAAAATTTGACTGATACAATACATTGTTTATATTCTTCCCTACTAAATTGTTGACCACTTACAAATATTATTAATCAATCTTCTTTCAAGTACTATCTACTAAAATTTAAATGCACCAGAGAGTACCACAAGTACAGTACTCTTCTTGAAGCATACTTATTTGTTGTCATCAATCAAATGGAGTAACATATACATGCAAATAAAAATACGTTCTCTTAGATACCACTCTTGGAAATGTCTTTGCCTGTCTGCATAACAAATATGAAAGTTTTGCTGCTTTTATGCCACTTGTATAGAAACAGTTCAGCACATGGGCATGTAATGCACTCCCCAGTGCTCAAATAGATAATCATGCTCAGTACACACTGTGTGCGGGACATAAACCAGAATGCCTCCATTTGCATTCTGGTTAAGATGCACTATTCTCTCAGCAGCAAATGGTGATAAAAAGGAAAGTTGTCCCCAGTGAAAGTAAATAGTACATTTCTTTAAGTTTCACTATTACAGACACAACAGTCTCTGGAGTGGGGGTGGGGGGCGGGGGAACTGTCTCACTGCAACAGTTCAGAGTACAGTTTCAACTGACAAGCATATAAAGGAAAGCTGTGGTTTTGCAGATTCCTTTTAAGATAAGAGAACGTAAGTGATAAAGTGTAATAATAAGCATCGTGTGTACCAACTAACCTCCCAGGGAAGAGCTGCAGCCTGTTTCTTGAGAGGCCCCAATCAGCTCCATTAAAGTACCTGCTACTGCACAGAGCACAGCTGTTGCAAAACTACAATTTGCTTTTGAAGACCATTTAACAAACTGCAACTGTTTTATCATGTTTTCTTGAGAATGGCACTTTTATGCAATGCCATTTGAATACTGCTGCATAAATTATCCCCTACCTCTACCTCATATGTCCTAAACTACAATCACATTTCCTTCACATTTCTGCTCCTCTGGAACTAGACTTGTGCTATCTGCACCTTTGACAGCAGATAGAGAACATTTGACCCACAGAGGCTTTCAATTTCCTTCCCATCAGATAAACTACAAATTCAGTTCACTGGAACTTATTACCACTCCCCATTCCCAACAACAAAAAAGTGCGCGTGTACTGTTGATAGGTACCACTACTCTACTAAAAGAATTCTACTCTGTAGATACTATACAGTACATATTTATGCACTGCTTGAAATATTGTGAATATTGTTTCTTGCTAACCCCTTTTCTTTGTGTATTTACTTCTGATGTACATTTTTATTACTGTATGATGTACTTTCACTATTAACATTTTTTTTATTAAATTATGTAGTTAGCCCAGGCCTTGACTGAAACCTGTCAACTGACCAGTTCACTTACCCAGATACCAAAAGTGTGTGCTTAAGAGTTATACTACAACATAAAACTATTTTAATTAATGTTCCAAGTCTTTTGTTTAAAAAAGGTTTTATATTCTGCTGCTGTGACTCTGGAAAGCAGACTTAGAAGGGGGCCTATGCCTTACTTAATTATAATTACTTCCAGAATTGCACCAACACAGGGGAAATGGCTACAGATAATTTAACCAAAAGTGATTAGAATTTTTTTTTATATATTCATACACTTACATATATATATATATATATATATATATATATATATATACAAGGATACATGCACATGTGCGCAGGTGTCAGTGCATATATGTATGTAAATATAACTACCCTCAGATTCTCATAATAACCACAGATAAGATAAAGTTCATTACTACAAAAATGTACAACATACACAAGCAGTAAATTTGTTAGCCAAATTATTCTAGGGATATGGAATAAAATTCCGATTTATATTATAATGTCTCTGAATTTGGATTTGTTTAGAACTAGTTCTGATAACTGGATGGGGGAAGATGCTCAAGCTAATTTCAGTGAAACAGCATTCCTAGACAGCCTTCGGGATTAAATGAACTACAAACCTATGAGAAATTTTATTCTGTCTGTATGTATGTATGTATGTCTGTATATATATTCATATATATATATTCATATATATATATATATATATATATATATATATATATATATATATATATATATATATATATATATATATATATATACACACACACACACACACACACACACACATACACATATAGGGTCTACTTTAGAACAGCAAACGATCAGATGATCCAACACTGTTACATCGACCCCTAAATGTCAAACCAGCGAACGGCCCGAACAGCGATTGGGAAAAAAATCGCTGGGTCATTGTCTAGGTTATGCCATTTCCTCCATTGTAGTGCGATCTCGGAGTTGGTATATTTAAGTGGGGGTGGTATTTAGTGTTCTTTTTTTTTTTTTTTTTTTTTTTGGGACCAGCGATTTTTTTCCATGGGGAAAAATCGCTGTTCCAGCCATTCGCTGTTTTGGCGATTTGATGTATAGGGGTCGATGTAACAGAGTTTGATCATTTGATCGTTCGTTGTTATAATATAAAACCCATACATACATAGACACACATATATATATTTTGGCAGTTTATTACTACAGCCAGTGCTCCTATACATACAGACAGAAACATCAGTGAGCAGAGTGCATCTGACTCAGTAAAAGATAGTATGACTAGTAGTAACAACACAGTACAAACAGCATATTTTCAGTTAGGAGCACGACCGAAGACAGACACTATACCAAAAAAAGGCAGCAAACAGTGCAAACAAATGGAAGCAGAGAGGCAAAGGGAAAGGACATTAAATGGTTGTCAATGTCCTATTTTTAATTTATCAAAATAGGTTTTTTTCCCCCAAAAGTGAAGTGGATGTTCTTTCAAAAGGCTTTAATTTTATGCCTTTGGATAGAGTAAAATACGCTGACCTCATTCTTGGCTTTAAATTATATGTTAGAAAATTAAATCTTAAATACATTTTCCAGCAAGTTAAAGAAACTAGTACAGAAAAACCTGTTAGTAACCCTAGTACATTTAACCCCAATTTAAATATGACTTTAAATGTGTTTGCCAAGTCGTGCGAAGCAGACTTTGATAAATCATGTAGGAGCAAATCAACTGTTCAGACATACAATGTTGCAAGTAAAACTCAAAATTATGCCATCAAAGGTTTAAGGTCCTATAAGCATTTAAAATATAGGAACGCAGATAAACGTTGTGGCCTAGTAGTTATGGAAGAGGAAAACTATAGGTCTGAAATTATGTGCATGTTGTCAAATGTAAATTTTTATGAAAAAGTTAATAAAAGTTTCGTAAGAGTTTTAATAAAACTGATTGTGAATTATTTTATTTACTCAATCAGAAATATATTAACTATGGATTATATGAATTTTTGACTGTAGACAAGCCTGAATTAGGTAAAATATTCAGTATACCTAAAATTCAGAAAAATCAAGCTCGTCCTCCTTTTAGACCTATTGTGTCCAGTCCTAGATACAAGACTACAGCCATTTCTTATTATTCGGACAAAATGTTAAATCCCATAGTACAGAAAAATTAGTTTTACATCAAAGACCAATGGTCCTTGTTAGATCACCTGAGACACTATCAGTTTCAGGGTAAAGAGAGATTGCTATGCACTGTAAATGTTGTCTCCTTATATACAGCTATTGAAGTAGCAGATGGGGTTGAATTTATGAAATTATATCTTTCCCGAGTTGCTAAGTTAGACAACATTACTGTCAACTTATATGAAAAACTGATGAAATGAGTTTTGGACAACATTTTTTATGTGTTTGGTAATGAAATATACAAACAGAAAGCAGGAGTAGCTATGGGTGCTCATGTAGCACCATCATTTGCTAACTTAGTACTATGTTGGTGGGAATGTGTACATTTAAAGACTCATCAATTGTTTTAACGTGTGTTAGTATAGGAGACTTTATTGATGATTTGTTTTTTATTTGGTGCAGTGCAATTGCAATTGGTGTTTAAGTCTTGCACAAAGGTGTGAAAATCACTAATCTGCCTTGGTTAAAGTTTACTATTGAGGATGCTGGTGAAAAAGTGAATTTTTTAGATCTTTCTATTCATTTAGAAACTAAGTGTTTTCACACTGCTATACATAGAAAAAAATACCTTTAGGAATAATTACTTACATTTCAGTACTGCCCATCTGAAGTTTATGAAATTTAACATTTTTAAGGGTCAATTGATTAGGGCTAGTCATATTACTAGTGAAGATATAAATTTCAGAGATGATGTGAAATACATCTCAGATTTATTTCTTGAAAGAAGTGTCCTGAAGAGAGATTGAAAAACATAGCTAAAGAAGTTAATAAACATAGGGGTGACAAGTTTAGTCCGATATTAAAAAATGGGTTCAGTGGCCAGAAAGTTATTTGAGAATGATTGTGATGGTCACAATGACAAATATCAACATTATTGTTTCGAAAATGACAAGACACTTGCCTTGCCAGTTATAATTTCTAAAGACAGTACTGTGATTAGAAGCATAGTAACATCTAATTGGAAAATTATTATGGGAAACCCTGAGTTGGTTAAAGTTATAGGGGATAAGCCTTGTTTTATTATTAAGAAATCCCCCAATCTTAAGATATTACTTGAATTTCACCCCTACAATGACATCAAGTTTAGTTTACCCAAAATGGGCACCTTCGGATGTTGCTTTTGTAAACAATACAGGTTTATATGTAATAGCACAATACATTTCCCCCATTTAGATAAGGCAGTTACAAGCAAAGGTCATTACAATCGTCTCAGCAAAAATATAGTTCATGTTAGTCTTCGCAGTACCTGTCATGGCTTTTTTGCTGGAAAAAAGCATCAGATCTCTTAAAATTAAGAGTTTGGGAGCACATGAAAGCCATCAAAGATAAAAGTGCATTAAATGCACTTAGCAAGCGCAGTTTAGTTTGCAATGGTTTTAAAACATTTCATTTTTGTTGTTCTTGAGCATGTTCAAGAATTTATTTGTATTAATGGATGTAACAGGTTGCTTGAAACACATGAGTAGTTTGCAATGGTTTTAGAACATTTCATTTTTGTTGTTCTTGAGCATGTTCAAGAATTTATTTTTATTAATGGATGTAATAAGTTGCTTGAAACACATGAGTTACTGTGTCAAGTTCAATTGAGGGCAGATCTGCCTCCAGGTCTTAATGACCATATAAACATTAACAGTTTGCTCAAGTATAGGATTTTATAGGTTTTGAATACTTGATATTTTCATTATATATATTTTTATTCATATTTAAATGCACTTGTATATTTCCTATCTCAAACAGGTTTAAAGTGGTTTATTTGGTGCTTAGACTGTGCATTAATGTTGTATTCAGAATGTATTTAAAATGTATTTAGGGTAATACGCTGTGACAAATTTATCCATTTGTGAGTGTATAGCATGTGTTATTTATATAACATTCTTACATTTGGGTATTTTTTATTTAAAAACATTTCCACTTTTAACAGCACTACTTCATTTATTTATTTTTGTAAGTGGACTATTCATTTAATTGAACCATTTAATTAAACAATTCAGGTAACTGATTCAGTCAAGTAATTATTTAATTAGATGCTCTGTGCTATTGGATGTGATGGTAGAGAAGAAACAGATATAAATGTGCTTTGTAGTGAAAAGGTTTATTTTCTGATGAAGTTCTGTATAAATAAATAGGAATGAAAGCACTAAATGTTTAGTGTTGTGATCATTTTTGTCAGCTTGTTCTTGGTCTGGAGTAGTGCCGCCAAGTTCTTTTGTTGTGCTTTAGTTGGTTTCTTGGTTTTGGACTGCCTTTGGTGTTATATATATATATATATATATATATATATATATATATATATATGTTGTTGTGTCTTTCGGCTTTTCCTGGTTAGGGGTCCCCACAGTGGAACTCCGGTCCGCTAATGATTGGTAGTTGATTTTTACGTGCCGAGTTACCAGCCCTGACGCACAACCTTCAATGAAGGTATGCCCATTCACGCATGTCTCCACACAAAAGACGCTCTAACTGAGAATCGAACCGGACAGCGTCTTACTGTGAGGTGACCATGCTACCGCAGCACCATATATATATATATATATATATATATATATATATATATATATATATATATATATACATATATACATACATACACACACACACACACACACACACACACATATATATATATATATATATATATATATATATATATATATATATGTATATAAAGAACTGTATAAGTATATTTATGTAGCTAAATAGGCAGATAAATATTCACACAAATACCTGCAATACCCGCCCCATATATATATATTCTTAAATTCAGATCACAATACACACCTGCAATTTCATCACATCATCCAGCCATTTTTCTGACAGAAAATAAACACCTATACATGTACAAATGTATGTATATTGTATATACTTGTGGGCACATATTTCTATACACACACACACACACACACACACACACACACACACACACACACACACACACACACTTGCTAGCCTACCTAAGACATCGACATTGAAGTAGCTTCTTGCTTTTACATCTTCTATTCAGAATGAATTGACCCATCTCAAACTCTGTGGATTACTATTAGGTATTAAAATGTCCCATTATTTCCATCTTCACCCTTCTTCCAAGGCAAACATTTCTTTCCCTCTTGTAACATTAGATAGAAACACACATCTGTGTTTTAGGTTATTCTCTTCTTACACTTAGAGAGAGCAGAGGGATTGCCATTGCAGATCTTGGATTTTGGTCAATGCTTTCCTACATTTATTATACCCAATATTTGGGCAAACTTCCTAGTTTAGTGCTGGCTGCCCCTCAGATTCATCCAGCATACTTGCAAGCACAAGCTTGAGATGAACCATTCATTCCTCGCATCCCATCTGGTATAACCCTTCCCTGCATGGTCGATGACTGTTATCCAGGTGTGTTATTTTCCCCAATGCTCTTACAATTTTTTTAAACATGCTTGCAATTTTAACAGAGAATCTGTGCCACTGTAGTTTATATGGCCAATGTTAGGCACAGCAGAGAAATCACAGTTACATAACCATAAAGCTAATAGAATTGAGAAAGGAAGGGTGCAGAAAGGAAAAAAAAACATTAATAGAAAATTATGTAGATGTTATTTAGGGAAGTGGTGTTGATAAACCACAGAAGGTCAAACAATTAGGACTTCAGGTGGTTTGTTGGCTCTAGATGATTGACACTGTTGAACAGCGACACCCTGACCCCATGTGCAAAAATGGGAAAAGGGGTTGAGGATGGACAGATGGATTTATACAAGAAGCTTTCAAATACTGTGTGCTGCCTCAATCAATTACATCTTATGTTCAGGCAGTGTAAGATGACAGTTGGTTGCTGTGTGGCTCTTGTGTAGAATTAGAGTTTTGTGAATTAGAATAAGGTATGTATTTGATGACGGCTTAAATCTTGGTGGTGAAGTGTGGCTTGGGAGGATTTCTCTATTCATATGTTGCTAAAGGGCCCTATATTCCTTTCCCTCCTAAGCCTGCTCAACCAGACCAGGACTGCTGAATTAACCTGGGTTATTATCCAAGTCATAATCAGGGCACCTTCCCTCTACATGGAGCTAGCAAGATGTTGCATTTTTAAACAGGAACAAAATAAAAGCTGTGCAGGCTGCAACAAATAATCTCCCCAAAGTTAACTTTGTGATAAGATAATAGTTTAAGGCTAGTGCTGCAGCTGTGAGTGTTTTTCAGTCCTTAAGTCTCCAGAACTCTGAACATTATTTATTTGGGGACTAAAACCATGAATAGCTTAAGCAACAGTGGCATCTACTATGGTCAGACAGATTAGAAACTGTAACAAAAAAGTCATCCAAAGTCAAATAAAGCCAGTGTTCCTTTTCTTTCACCCTGTGAAAGTGAAACCGGAACAAGCTCTATACTCTCCAGGCCAGTATCTGTGGCGCAACAGGTAGAAAACTCACCCTCAATATTTACCCATTTCTTTCACAAGAATACTTATGTTACAGATCCTATACTTGCTTGTGTTATATTTGTGGTGACAAAAGTGTTGCATTTGTTGTCCTTGCTATGACAAGTGTTCTACTTTCACCTTGTGCTGTAATATTGTTAATAATGTTTTGACCGCTCTTACAATATTTACGCTCAGTGGAACATTTATCCTTGTGCCTGCACAGAAAGGGCATACTTGGCATCTCAGTCAGTCTTTCCTGAGAAATAGATACTAAACAAAATAAACAAATAACATACCTTTGTCTAAAATGTCATCTAAACTTTTACTTATCCTTTTGGAAAGCCTTAATCCTTGCTACTCTCCATGTTAATTATCTCCAGTTCTTGTATCGCCTCCATCACATTTTTATACAAAAAAATGTAATCGTACTCTCACAGATTCTTTTGTCTTTCATTCATTTCTAAAAATAGTTTCCCTTACACACACATTTAATTAAAGATTCCATTGCCAATTAGCACGGTCAGTGATGTAACAGGTAGCCCACTTGCCTTTGCTGCAGAAGGCTGAAGGGTTACATTCCCACATCAGGTAGCTTGGATGTTGACACTACAGTGCAGCATAAGGGGAGTGTTGCAGTCCTTAGTGTGCCACCTTTGGATGAGACATTAAACTGAGGCCCCATCTGTTTGGAGTGCTGGAAGCTCTGGTGGATGTTAAAGCTCCCACAACAGCTATCGAAAATTTGTGGTCCTTTATTTAAGGCAACATAAAAAAAAATTACATATTTACAAAATGCACATAATTACAAACACATTTCTAACCTTCACTATCATTTTTCTTACATCCTAATTGTTATTCTTACATAATTGTCCCACATTCTTTCTTCTACAATCAGTTTTTTTTCAATATATCTGCCAAAATCCATTTCCCATTAAACAAAATTTCTTTCAATTCCAAACTCATATTACAAAAAAATAAATTCATATCTTATCTTCTCACATATTCTTCATATTCTTATAATATACATTTATAATCCATCATAGGTTCATAGGTTCATACTAGGCTATCTGCCCTAGGGCATTTATAAGCCTAGCCAGACTGTGTTTGGCTTTCGCCACCCATTTTAAATTAATTTTGCTATGCCCTTTTTCGAGGTTAGTATACTGTGCCTCTGTCTAACAGTGACACAGAAGTGATACCCGGGGTAAACCTACGATCTCCCATCCACTCATCAAGATTCCTCTTGAAGAGAGTCAATGAGGGACTCTGCCTAACCTGGACTGGGATTTTATTCCAGAGTGAAGGAGCCTCTGGGTTATGAATCTGTCCCTTCAGCATGTCCTATTTATTTCAGTGCTGAGGTTCAAGTCTCTCGGCGTGTAGCTTCGATGGGATTTGGATTTTTGAGGTGCAGCATGTCCCTTAATTCGGGTTGGACATGGCCTTATACGTCAGGCACAGGTCACCTCTGAGCAGGCGGTATGCCACTGAGTAGAGCTGGAGTTTCTTTAACGGGCAGCATATGGCATCTGTTTGAGCCCTTTGATCCTCTTGGTGATGTACTTTTGGGGTCTTTCCAGTTGCTGCAGGTGTTTGAGTACGGTACATCCCAAAGGCGTTGTACTCAATTATGGGCCTGATGAGGGATGAGTAAAGAGGACGATGACCTCCCTAATCTAGATGTGAATCCCTTCATGATTAGGTGGGCTATATAAAATGTTTTTCTAACCACTTTGGTCACGTGGTTGTCAAATGAGAGATTGCTATCAACTTGGGTCCCCAGGTCCCTAATTACTTCTTCTGTACTTAATGGATTACCACCTATGTGGTAATTTGTGGGCACTTGTTTTTGCCAAAGGGGATGACTATACACTTTTTGGCGTTTAGCTTGAGGCCATGGCTCTGGCACCAGTTGTCTGTTTCTCTGAGGCCCTTTTGGAGGATGCTTGTGTTGGCTGGAAAGTCGATTATGGTGCCCAGTTTGCAGTCATCTGCGAACTTGGTCAGCCACAGTCCTTCCGTGTTGGCCTGTACCTCCGAGAAATATATTCGAAACAAGAGAGGTACCAGAACTGAGCCTTGTGGGGCGCCACTTGAAAACCTGAGGCCCCATCTGTTTGGAGTGGTGGTACAGTTTTGTACCTACCATAAATGTAGATGTTCCCACATTGCTGCAGTCCTAATATTGGGTAGTCCGCTGTCCAGTCGGCCCGAAACAAGTATCGTGCAGATTAGTCTGACGCCAGCGCCAGGGTACTAATGCGCATGACGACGCCATATCCTCAGTCTTTTCTTGCCCCAGATGTCAGAAGACCCTAAAAGACAAGGCCAAAACCAAAACACCAAACACTCCTGCACCAAAAATATGTACAATATATACAAATTACAGAGTATAACCTCACCCACACAACCACCCCTAAACACAGAGGGGAAGGAGGTGACTGCAGCAATGTGGATCCTCGAACATCTACATTTATGGTAGGTACAAAACTGTACTATGTTCTTCATTCCACATTGCTGCAGTCCTAACAATTGGGTAGAATCCCAAAGCAGAGGTAAGGGAGGCTGGCAAATCATAAAGAAGCAGGAGCTGACAACATGCCTTGCAAAATAGCTGTGGCAAAACCAGCCCTAGATTTAGAGTAGAGAGGAAGGTGGTAATGCTTAGAGAAAGTATGCACTGAACTCCAAGTAGCTGCCTCCAAAATATCCTTAGTTGCCACCCCTTAGAAATGCTGTTGAAGTGGCAGTAGCCCTAGTGGAATGAGGCCTAATCCCAGCTGGAATCTCCTTGCCATGATGGGAATAACAAAATGCAATGCAAAACCCAATCCACTTAGAAATAGTTTGTTTTGACACAGGCTTGCCCTGAGAACTCAAAGCAAAAGAAACAAACAACTGCTGAGACTGCCTAAAATCCTTAGTCCTGCTTAAATAATAACGCAACTGCCTGTGTACATCTAAAGTGTGCAAAATCTTTTCCCCCTTATTTTGGGGATCTGCATAGAAAGTAGGCAAATGAATAGTTTGGTTTAAAGCCACACTAGAAACCACCTTAGGCATAAAGGAAGGATTAGTACGTAATGATACCCTATCCTTATGGAAAATCAAAAAAGGCTCTACCGCCATAAGGGCCTGCAATTCAGAAACCCTTCTTGCAGAAGTAATGGCCAACAAAAAAGCAGTCTTCCATGACAAGTATTTCAATTCAGCAGTAGCCGCAGGCTCAAAAGGTTGTAGAGTAAGTTTCTCCAACACAAAATTGAGATCCCAAGCAGGAGTAGGAGCTCTACGTGGGGGTCTTATATTCTTTGCCCCTCTAAGAAATTGCTTGAACAAAGGATGCGAAAACAATGGTGGGTCACAATCATAGTGAGCTGAAATTGCTGCAGCATGAATCTTAATGGAAGAGAAAGACAAACCTTTGTCCAATAACTCAGTAAGATATTGAAGAGCCACACTCAAATTAGGCTCAGAAATCTCCAAATTCTTTGCTGCACTCCAAAATAAAAATCTCTTCCATTTTTCTGCATACACTTTCCTTGTACTAGGTCTTCTGGCTTCCATAATCACATTTAAAACTTGTTGAGGAAGTTGAGACCTGCTGTGTTTCAAAACAGAATATGCCAGGCTGTTAGATGAAGAGAGTGAAGCTTGACATTGAGCAGATGACCGTCCCTCTGAGACAACAGGTGTGGAATCAAAGGTAAAGGCCATGGAGGCTTCCTTACCAGACTCCTCAGTAATGGGTACCAGTGTTGCGAGGCCAATCTGGAGCTATTAAAATCATCCTTGGCTTGTCTTGTCTGACCTTTAGAGCACCTTTGGGAGAAGAGGCAGAGGTGGAAAGGCATACACATGAAGATTTTTCCAACTGAAAGAAAGAGCATCCACTTTCCAAGCTGTGTGATGAAACCTCTTTGTGCAAAACTTTGGCAGCTGGTGGTTTAGTGGAGAAGCGAACAGATCTATGTCTGGAGTTCCCCATGACACTGTCAATTTGAAATACATGAAGATCCAGTTTCCACTCGTG
This sequence comes from Protopterus annectens, assembly GCF_019279795.1. Lineage (NCBI taxonomy): Eukaryota > Metazoa > Chordata > Ceratodontiformes > Protopteridae > Protopterus > Protopterus annectens. Next base: position 237,231,042 of record NC_056751.1, read on the forward strand.
GGGATCCATGATTTGTCTGCTTAACACATCTGCTAAGGAGTTCTGTGCTCCGGCAGAAACCTTGCCTGAAGAGTTAGTTGCAAGCTGAGGCAGTCTCCCATAAAATCATTGCTTGCCTGCCCTAGGGTAAGAATGTGTTCCCCTTGTTTGTTGATGTACCACATGACAGTTGTGTTGTCTGTTAGAATCAACACCTGCCCTGGAAGAAGTAACTCCTTGAAAGCCATTAATGCAAACTGGACTGCTAACATCTCCTTCATGTTGATATGTAGATGCTGTAGTCTGGCAGGCCACTTGTCTTGTATCCACTTTCCATTTAGATGAGCTCCCAAGCAATGTCTGAGGCATCTGTCGTTAGAATCTGACTCGCCTCTGGCCGGGTCACAGAGAGTCCCTTGTTTAGGTGACATTCCTGAGCCCACCACAAAAAATTCCTTTTGAATGCAAGGTATTATTTGAATGACAGTGTCCAAATCCTGGCAGTGCTGTGTCCATACATTTTTGAGATACCATTGCAGCTTCCTCATATGCAGTTTGGCATTGGGAAGCACCAGAATACAAGATGCCATGAACCCTAAGGCTTGAAGGACTGTCCTTGCAGTCAGCCCGGACTGAAGAGATAGTTGATGAAAGTAAATGGAAAGATTCTTTTGTTTGTCCGGGGTTAAAAAGGCCATCTGGGCTGCTGTATTCAGTCTCACACCCAGAAAGCACATGTCTTGAGAGGGTACTAGACTGGACTTTATTTCGTTCACAGAATACCCTAGGCATCTTAGCACTGCTATCACATATTCCAAATGCTGTAGAAGGTCTTCCTTTTCTTGAGCCAGAATCAGGCAGTCGTCCAAGTAAGGATAGATTTGAATTCCTTTTAGCCTGAAGTAAGCTATCACTGGAGCCAGAACCTTTGTGAATACTCGGGGCGGAGTAGATAAGCCAAAGGGCAATGCAGAGAACTGATAATGAGAATTTCCAGCTCGAAAATGCAGATACTTCCTGCAACTTAGTCTGATAGGCACATGAAGGTAAGCTTCCTTGAGATCTAAAGTTACCATCCAGTGAACTTTGCCCAGCAGAGGTAAAAGCTGTTGTAACGCCAACATTTTGAACTTGGGAATGTCCAGATAAGTGTTGAGGATAGATAAATCCAAAATTGGTCTCCACGTGTTCCCCTTCTTTGGTACTAGGAACAGGCGAGAATAAAATCCTAGGCCCCTTTCTGGCACAGGAACCGGCTGAATGGCCCCTATTTTGAGTAACAGAGAAATTTGCTTGTGAGCCTCTTTTCTTTGTAGAGGAGGAATGTCTGGCATGCCTTTGAAAGGAGGCAAGGTATGGAAATAAAACCTGTAACCGTGGTGAATGATATCCAAAACCCATCTGTGTTGGGTAATTAAATCCCAATTTTCTTTGAAAAGAGCCAGCCTTCCTCCCAAAGGTGCTGCGTGCAGAGAATGTACTGGCAGATGAAAAGGCATGTCATTGGGTCTGTTTACGAAAGGACTGACCCCTGCCCTCACCAGAAGTCTGAGCAGGTGAACTCCTGTTCTAGGCCTAAAAGAACCTTGAGCTCTGCCCCTACCACGCCTAGACCTACCCCTAGACTGGGAATCATAAGCAGGATATGTCCATCCCTTAGTAGGCCAATTTCTACTAAACTTGGAGGCTGCAAACCCGCAAAAATCTTTAACAGTTTGCATAGACTTAGCCTTGTCCTCCATTTTCTTTAAAACTGCTTCCACAGGCGAACCAAACAACACATCAGACTGTAAAGGAGCATCCAAAATCCTTGTCTTAACATGCTCAGCTAAATTCTGATCCCTCAACCAGGCGTGCTACGAAGAACAGAACCAGTGGCAGCCACCCTCGAGGAGGCCTGCACAGCATCAAAACCACATTGCAAAGAATGCTTACCCACCTGTTCAGACACATGAACTAAATCCTGCAACTCTTTACACTCAATACCTTCCGCCAGAGCATCCACCTTAGACTTCAATTGTGAAAGGAGATAATTTTGATATTTTAACATGTGAAACTGGCAATTCAAGCCCTCATGGCTAAAGTGGTAGAAGTATTCACTTTCTTTCCCCATCTTTGCAATGCCCTTCCCTCTTTATCAGGAGGAACAGGATTTTAACAACAGAGGCCTTAACACCTTTAGGCCCTTGAGAAACAGTCTCCCGGTCTGCCCTAGGACTCTTAAAAAGATACTTATGAGCTTCAGGCACCCTATAGTACCTATCTGGTTTAACTGGGGCAGGAGGCAAAGAATCAGGGTTCAGGAAGCCTCTGCAAAACATCTTCCACCACATTCAGAACAGGAGGTATTCCCCAAAACCCAGCCTTTTTCAAAAGCCCTTGCCCTTTTTTAAATTTGGGGCGGTAGGAACAAAAAAGGATTTTTAAACCAACAGAAAGGCCTTAACATAGAACCTCTAATTTGGCCTTTTTTCAATATATCTGCCAAAATCCATTTCCCATTAAACAAAATTTCTTTCAATTCCAAACTCGTATTACAAAAAAATAAATTCATATCTTATCTTCTCATATATTCTTCATATTCTTATAATATACATTTATAATCCATCATAGGTTCATAGGTTCATACTAGGCTATCTGCCCTAGGGCATTTATAAGCCTAGCCAGACTGTGTTTGGCTTCGCCACCCATTTTAAATTAATTTTGCTATGCCCTTTTTGAGTTAGTATACTGTGCCTCTGTCTAACAGTGACACAGAAGTGATACCAGTAAACCTCACGATCTCCCATCCACTCATCAAGATTCCTCTTGAAGAGAGTCAATGAGGGACTCTGCCTAACCTCGAGTGGGATTTTATTCCAGAGTGAAGGGAGCCTCTGGGTTATGAATCTGTCCCTCCAGCATGTCCTATTTATTTCAGTGCTGAGGTTCAAGTCTCTCGAGCGTGTAGCTCGATGGGATTTGGATTTTTTGAGGTGCAGCATGTCCCTTAATTCCGGGTTGGACATGGCCTTATACGTCAGGCACAGGTCACCTCTGAGCAGGCGGTATGCCACTGAGTAGAGCTGGAGTTTCTTTAACCGGGCAGCATATGGCATCTGTTTGAGCCCTTTGATCCTCTTGGTGAGGTACTTTTGGGGTCTTTCCAGTTGCTGCAGGTGTTTGGTACGGTACATCCCAAAAGGGGCGTTGTACTCAATTATGGGCCTGATGAGGGATGAGTAAAGAGGCACGATGACCTCCCCTAATCTAGATGTGAATCCCTTCATGATTAGGTGGGCTATATAAAATGTTTTTCTAACCACTTTGGCCACGTGGTTGTCAAATGAGAGATTGCTATCAACTTGGGTCCCCAGGTCCCTAATTACTTCTTCTGTACTTAATGGATTACCACCTATGTGGTAATTTGTGAGCACTTTGTTTTTGCCAAAGGGGATGACTATACACTTTTGGCATTTAGCTTGAGCCATGGCTCTGGCACCAGTTGTCTGTTTCTCGAGGCCCTTTTGGAGGATGCTTGTGTTGGCTGGAGAGTCGATTATGGTGCCCAGTTTGCAGTCATCTGCGAACTTGGTCAGCCACAGTCCTTCCGTGTTGGCCTGTACCTCCGAGAAATATATTCCAAACAAGAGAGGTCCCAGGACTGAGCCTTGTGGGACGCCACTTGTAACTGGTTTGGAGTCTGACATGGCTCCAGCAATTCTAACCATGTGGGTTCTGTCCTTGAGCCAATTTGCAACCCATCTAGTGACATAGGGGTTTATATTTAAGCTGGTGAGCTTATCTATAATGCCCGAGTGGGGTATTGTATCAAAGGCTTTTGCGAGGTCCAGATAGGCTGTGTGGACAACCTTCCCTTCGTCAATGGCCTTGGTGACTGTTTCAAAGAAATCAACCAGGTTTAAGAGGCAGGATCTGCCTTAACAAAGCCAAACTGGGTAGGATCCAGTGTCTGTAGGTCCCCAATATCTTTATTTATGAGGTCCATGATGATCCTTTCCATAGCTTTGCAGACCAAGCTAGTCAGGCTTATGGGGCGATAGTTTCCAGGATCCGTTGAGGCACCACCTTTGTGGAAAGGGACCACTGTTGCTGTACGCCACCCTTTGGGTACATATCCTGTAGTAAGGCTGAGATTGAACAGTAGTTTTATGTTTGGGTTTAGCTCTTCTTGGAGTTCATGTAGGACGCAGCCTGGGACACCGTCTGGTCCCATTGATGCTGTGTTTTTTGCTTTGGAGAGGGTGGCTCCCACCTGAGCGGCTGAGATGTCAGGGGGGCAGCACTATGCTGGGATAGATATTTGCCCTTTTGGTGGGAGGGGAGAATTTGCGCTGAACCTGTCAGCTAGGATGTTGGCAATGTCTGTGGGATCAGTGTATTTTTGCCATTTTGGACTAATTCTGAGCATATCTGGGAATTCCACCCAGGTTCCTAACATAACTAAAGAAAGCCTTGTGATTATCCTTAGTGTCCTGTGCAATTTTTCTCTCGAAGCTGGCCTTTGGCGATTTTATGACTGCCCTTAGTTTTTGCTAATACTGATCAGAGATGCCTTCCTTTTTGGGATTTTGCTCTATCATGTAGTAGCTTCCTCCTTCTATTGTATAGTTTGTTTATGGCTGGGGTCCACCAGACAGGTCGTCTGCCTTTGGAGGATTGGGTCTTGGTTTTATTTGGGATTGCATGATCCATGCAGTCCTGAAGGTATTCATAGAATGCATTTATAAAGGATTCTGCGGTCTGGGCCGTATTTTCCACAGGCCCGGGGACTTTAAAGGATTCCACCTCGGTTTTGAGGAGTGTGAAATTTGCTTTAGAGAAGTTTTTCACTGTGGTTTTCTGGGCAGGGGGTGGGGTCAGGATGTGAATATCCAGTGAGATCAGTTTATGGTCTGATCTTACCAGTGAGGGATACACTTCTGGTCTGGAGCACAGAGTCCCCATGTTGGTGATGATCAGGTCCAGTATGTTTTCCCCTCTTGTGGGAGTGGTAACAAGTTGTTCCACAGCATTTGAGTTTATGAATTCTAGGAACCTTTGGGCAAGGGTGTTGGAGCTAGAGTAATGCTCCCAATTTATGTTTGGGTAGTTGAAGTTGCCCAATATAATGGTGTTCAGAGAGACCTTCATATATCTATCTTGTTATGATTATTCTAAAACATTTTCAAACAACGTTTTCCCAGAGTTTCACCACTCTTTTACATTTCAAAAAAGTGCTCTACTGTCTCTTCCTCCCTATGAAATAAAGACACACTTTCAGTTTTCTTTTTATACGATATATTCCCCTTTACTGATAACTTTTTTTATTAAAGCCTGCATAGGAAATCCTTATACTCTACTATTTTAGCAGACCACTTTTTCCTTACTTTAATTGCTTTAATCACTTTTGGTAAATTCCCTCATGAATTTACATAATAATATTATTTCACTAATTATACCATCATATATCTCTCTATATCATCAATTTATTTTCCATGTTAGTATTTTTCTTGAGTTTTTTTTCAGAACATTTTATTGAAGCTTTTTATAACAAGGATCAGAAGGTAGCAATTCCAAATAAGAAAAAAATGAAAAGAATACAATGGATGACATCCAATTATATACAATATCTACAAGGATACGATATATACAATTCCAAGAAGTATTGATACAGAATGAAGAATTGATAAATATAACCCTCTCACCAAGATAATTGCTGTGCAAATATGTGGAGAAAACAGGACATAAAAAGTATGTGTGTGCACTAACAGAAAGGAAGACAAAAGAAACAACTTACAAGAACAAGTTTAGAATTTTACTCCAATCAACTAGTGATGTATGTAGTTTGGAATTTAAAGTATGGAATGCTTTAAAGGCTTCGAAATATTGGGTTATTAAAACAATAAGTTCAGTCCAACATACAGTGTGTAAAGAGCAACATGTTTTGGTTATATGAAATGTAGCCATCATAAACAGGATTGCAATCATAAGTAATTGAGTAGGTTTAATACTCTTTGGTTTAAGATTTAAGATAGCAAAGTGCTAGATTAGTGGTCAGGATATTCAGCTTTGATTTTGTTTTGTAGTGTGTCCCATATTTTGTGGTAGAAAGACAGTTCCAAAATAAATGTAGAATGTTTACAATAGGTTGCACGTCTTGCAATTATCATAAGAAGTCTTTCAATACACAGCTCATTTGGCCAGTGTGATACAGCCAATATTATTACAAATTAGGTGTAGTATTTTTTTAATGGATGCATTTCATATTAAAAGAAATTAGATTATAAATTGTTTGGTTGTCTGTTGATGGTTGAAGTTGTTGCCAATATTCACTGAAAAGAGAAGACTGATTAAATTTTGCATTTAGAAATAGTTTATATGCACAAGATAATGATTTACATGCAAAAATAGTTTTAATAAATTGTCTAAAGAAATCAGTTTTGTCTAAGTGATTACAGTCAGAAGTATATTAAGGTTTTAGAGCTATAATGATTGAGGTGATAAAGCACAGAAGCTTTCTGGGAGATGGACAGATTCACATACGTGAAGTGGGGAGGCAGAATTTAGTGAAATAATCCTGATGGCAAGATATTTTAATCAAGGAAAAAAGTTAAGATTGATTATATCATATTGTTCAATAAGACATTAGGATGGTTAAGTAAGGGTTGAGAAATGGTAGCTATTTGTTCTAATCCAATAGTTTTCAATAGTTACTGAAAGTGAACAACATGTTCTATCAATGTCTTTTCCATTTTTTTTTCAATGTGCTTGACTTCAGACATGGTACAGCAAGATGGTTGCAATTGCAGAGATTAATAAATCTTGGTCATGTGTGTATCCAGGCTGGGCTCCATGTAGATTAAGTAGGATTAAAGTTCACAGATTTAAAGTCGTGATGTTATGGCTATTAAATTGTAAATATGGAAATCAGGTACTTTCATCCCTCCATGGTCTTTGGAATAAGTTAGTTTAATGTAATTGATTCTTGTTGTTTTTGGAAATATATACATTTTGAAAGGTTAATGTGTATAGTTGAGAAAATTTCTGCAGGAAAAGAATGTATAGTAGAGGTAAGAAATAAAAATTCCGGGAAAGATGTTCATTTTAACAATGGCAATTTTGGATAAGAAGGAAATGTTGAGTGACTGCAACCTTTTAATGTCTGAAGTAATATTAGTAGAGGCATTAAGGAAATGTATAAAACAGTTAAGGTGGGAATTAAGTGAGAAGTTTATTCCCAAATATTTAATAGTCTGCTTTTTGGCAACAATTTCTAATTCTGACAGACTGATAAAGTAGTTTTGCGAAGAAGGTTAAATAAAGATTTTTGGAGACTTGCATTGTAGTTTGCAAATTTGGAAAACATTATTAATAATGTTCAAGATTGTTGGAATCTCAGTGTTGGGGCAAGAAAGATAAATGGTCAAGCATCATCAAAAGCAGTACAAGGAACGTTAAAATTATTTGGGTGGGGAGTCCGTTTTGATAGAGTTGATGAAAAAAAGAACGTGTGTGTGTGTGTGTGTGTGTGTGTGTGTGTATGTATGTATGTATATATATATATATATATATATATATATATATATATATATATATATGTGTATATACATATACATATATACATTAGACAGGGGACAGTGGGCAACCTTGATGCTCCATTCTTAAAATGCATTGTTCTGCTCTAGAGAGATTTTTGTTAACTATATTGGTAGAGGGGTTGCTATAAAGTATTGACACACGGTTTATAAAATTTGTCGGTAGGCCAAACCTATGAAGGATATTAAAATGGACATGAATACTTATCTTATCAAAAGCTTTAGAAGCATCTAAAAAAAAAAAAGAGCATAAATGTTGGCGGTATAGCTAGTGTTAAACAATTGCATTGATTCAAAAGTTATGGTTTGGTCTGAAGTTTGTCTATGCTGTAGGAAACCAAATTGAAACGATTCAATTATAGTAGGTAAAACATGTTTTAGTCTGTTTACATAGATCACTGCGTAGATTTTAATATCCTTGTTAATTAGTATGATTGGTCTATAATTGGTAGAATTGTCAGGTTTTTTTTCTTTTTGTTTTTTTTTATGAATTGAAATGGTCTTAGCTCTGTTTAGGTACAGGTCAGAAATTCTATTTGCACCTGTAGAGCTGAATCGGTGTACCAAAACAGGGGCTATTTCGTCTTTAGTTAAATTCAGATGTAAACCCATCAAGTCCTGGTGATGTGCCCTTTTTGAGACTATTTGTTACATCATTTATTTCATGCAACTGGATAGAATTAAACAGTATCACCTCTTGACTGGAATTTTTCTGTGGAAATGTAATATGATTTAGACAGTTGTCAAGCACTGTTTGGGTATATGTATTGGTGTTTGTTTCATATAAATTAGGGTAGAGATTTACAAATGCTTATAATATTTGAGGGGTAGAATGATAAGATCTATTTTTAATCTTAATTTCAGAAATATAGGGGGAGAATTTTGATCAATTTAGCTAATAGCTTACAGGGGTTTGTGCTCTTTCCTAATAGATGGCTAGTATTTTAGATTCATACCAATCTAGCTGTGATAAAATAATAAAAGTTGTTTTTTCTGTTCTTTAATTTGAGAATCTGCTCCTATGTCATAATTATGCACCAAGTTTGTTTCTAAGGCTTTTAATGTGTACAGTATTTCTTGTTCTTTTTAATTTTACTTATTTAATTTTCTGAGGTATGAAGTCTTACTGATTAAAAATGCTTTATGGGCTACTGCCCATAACATATACAATTTCACAGTATTTCACAGTATTAGTATGTAGGTTTGATCATCCTGAGATTTTTTTAATTTCTTAGCTGATTTCCTAATTACTAAGCAGAGCTGGGTGAAGGATTTCAGTTTATTAAGGGGGCTGGGTTGGAATAGGACAGATCTAGATTTAGTGTTAGCTGGATCATGGAATTGTCCAAGATTGTATGAGGGTCTGTTTGGAAACCTGCTATGTTTGTGGAAGCACTGTGGGGTGAAGCACCTAAAGACCACCGCTACCACCCCAGACTAAAGGCCCAGTAGCGAGGTTAAACTCTAGACTAAAGACCATGGTACTCGCATTTGCAGACCACTTTAAGAGGGAGTGAGGCAAATCCAATTGTGCCATCCAGGTCATATTCGGTTTGTAATGAGGAGATATCTTTGTATATATTATGTTTAGGCCTATGTTTCACTGGGTCTATTACCATATTTCAATCTCCTCCTATGATGTAATGACATTCTTTGAACTTGCCTAATACATTTTTTTATATAAAATACATTTCTTTTGTGCAAGGTGCATAAATATTGAATAAGAGCAATGGTTTAGGTAAAGAGGTAAATTTACATTTAATATAACACCATCTTCGATCGTCATCATAGCTGAAGTCTAGTACATCACCAGGTAATGATTTTTAATTAAGATTACTATGTCAGATTTGTTGATATGGATTCCTGCAGACTCAGAAAATGAAATCCACTTTTTTTTTAACTCTTGTGTTGTTCTTGAAGAAACCATGACTTGTGGATAAACATAACAGAAGTATTTGATTTATAAAATAGATAAAGGAGGAGTTTTCTTTTTTAGGGCTCTGAATACCTTTTTAGTTCCAGTTATCAATAATAAAAAGGCAATAGAAGATTTTTTGGATTATATTTATTGATGTAGTTAGCTTGATCTGACAGTGGCTGGCTGCATATAGAGAGAAAGGTACTCAAGGGACTGTATCTTCTCAGTATAATTATTCAAAACAGAGAAAAGGCAAAGTCCGATTAAAGTTTTTAATGAAATCACCTCTAGTGCCTCTGCAACCAAACCCCTTCAATTAAAAGGGGTAGAAACATCCAATATATAATAGTCCATAGCAAATTTATAAAACCTGTGGTAAATTTGCATAGGGAAATAACAGTTAGAGGAAGAAATAGTTGTAAAAGATTTTCAGTGTGTAGTTATATAGTGAACTATTTTACACACACTACTGGTATTTGTTTTATCCAAATGGTCAATACTGTTGTCAGATGGCAAATGTAATTTATCTTTTGAAGTGCCTCTGTAGTCTCTTTTATATAGGTGAAACAAAAATAAATTTTAAAATGAGACTAAAGGAACATATTAGGGACATTAAACAAGAAAAAGAAGTGGGAAGAAGCACCTAAAGAACATTACCAGATTAATAGCCTGGTAGGGAGGTTAAACTCTACACTAAAAACCCTACTAAGGGCATTTACAGACCAGTTTAAGAGGGAATGGGACAAATATTTGTCCCATCTGTTGTTTGCTTACAGAGAGGTGCCCCCAGGAATCCACAGATTCTTCACCCTTCCAGTTGCTGTATGGGCATAGGGTGAGGGGACCTCTAGATCTGATTCGTGATGAGTGGGACGCTGAGTGTGAATCCCACAAGGAGTCTGTTGTGGCATATGTCCTAAACCTCAGGACAAGGCTCAGGGAACTCATGGTCTTGGCCCAGGAGAACCTGGCAGAAACTCAACAGCAAAAAAGGTCTGGTATGACAGAAATGCTAGAGAGTATGCTGTAGGACAGCAAGTTCTGTTTCTCATTCCTGTCAGACACAACACGCTGCAGGCAAGCCTGGGAGGGACTCTTCAAAGTGGTAAGAAAGGTCAGTGATGTTAACTACATGGCAGAACTGCTAGGCAAGAGGCAGGGGCATAAAATGTACCATGTAAACATGATGAAACCTTACCATGACTGGGAGGCCCTGGTGCTAAGTATTTGCAGCAGAAGGCAAAAGGAGTCTGAGGGGGATCTGTTGCTAAAGAGAGCCAGCCAGCAATATCGCAAATTATTATGGTGGAGCCTAAGATTGCAAGCATATGTTATGACAGTGCAGGACTGTACTGGGGTCAGCAATGCAAAGGCACCTGCAGCACTGTACTGGGGTCAGCAATGCAAAGGTACCTGGGATCTCAAGACAGGGAATGGGGCAAGGCATCCTCAGATAAGCTCATCCCTCTCAAGCAATGTTTCTTAAGGGTCACTTGAAAAACTAGCTTGAGTCCTCAAGGAGGGAAGAAATGTCATGAAAGGAGATCTGCCAGCCCAGCTACCTGGAATTGTGTAAATAATTATATGTCATTTATGAAGTTAACTTCATTCCAGCAAAACTTCAGAAAAATTGCTGAAATTAAATTACTTTATGACAGCAAGAGACATGATGTCTATACTAGGGAGCTCTCTGTGTTGTCTTGAAGGAGAAATAATTACTAGCCTTGAGATGTGGAAGTGTTTTATTGGTTTATGACTTCCAACAGCTGCACAGATCTGAGCAAAAACCCTTGCCTGGGTATTTTTACACACACATGCTAAATACTGCCAGTTTCAGCAGTGGGGGTTTTATCTGGGATAGAGTCAGATGACAAGAAATGATGTCATTCTGCAAGCTATCCCAGCAGTAAAATTTGAGATATAAATTTAAGAACTCTCTCAGAGAGACAGCATTCTGTATTCTGTCTTTGACATGACATCAGCTAGAGGATCCATTCACCACTCATCTATCTTCCTCTTAAGTTAACTAGGGTACAGTAATTCTCTTGGACATAATCAGGAATATAGCGAAGGTTAATTTAGATTTTTTTTCTATTTATTTGAGACTGTCCTGCAATGTTTTAAATATTTCCTGTGATTTTGAACTCTTATGTCACTCTAAAACTATACTGCGGTGGTAGTGCGGCGGTAGCGTTGTCGCCTCACAGTTAGACGTTGCCCATTCGATTCTCAGTTAGAGTGTCTTCTGTGTGGTGACATGCGTGAATTGGCGTTCCTTCATTGAAGGTTGTGCGTTAGGCCCGGCAAGCCAACATGTAAAACTCTACTGCCAGTCATTAGCGGACCGGAGTTCCGCTGTGGCGACCCCTAACCGGGAAAAGCCGAAAGACACAAACAGACAAGGTCACTCTAAAACTATACTTAGTATTGTCTTGTTCTTTTATTATTTATTATTCAGCAATATTTAAACATTTCACTGTAGCTGATCTGTCTAGAGATATTGAAGTTCTGAGAGTACTTGCATATTTACTTGGCCTTAAAGTAGCTGATAAGGGGTTATGGTGGCAGTGATAACTACCTTATAGTCTGGGCAGAAGGGGGCATAGCTAGTAAACCTGTGCCAGCCACTCAGAGGTGTGTGTGTGTGTGTGTGTGTGTGTGTGTGTGTGTGTGTGTGTGTGTGTGTGCAAAACATCTCCAAGAGTGTGTGTGTGTTAACTTGGCCAGGGACATGAAGCACTGGTTGGACAGTGTGTTGGAGGACTTGGCTTGGAACCCTGGCTAAGGACTCAACTCTATAGCTGTGCCAGTGGGGAGTCTTACTCTTACTGAGAAACCATCCCCAGACTGACTGTGGTCTCTATGTGCTCTTAAGGGAAACTGCACTTGATGCAGAGAGCTACATCTGGTAATACTGTGTGTGTGTACCTGTCATCCTTGCAGTGTACGTCCCCCACTGGTGCCAGTGGTGAGGATTGAGGCTGCTTGATTACCCATCCAGTGGTGGGATATCACATCTTCATTTACATATTTTTTTCTCTTTTTATTATTCTTATCATCTCCCTGACTTTTTAAATACCTTTATTGAATTATCATTTGTTTGTAACATAGGAGAACTTCCATTTATATAAAAGCAAATCAAATTAAATTAACAGGTTCACATTTACAAACGTTATACATAACATACATTGTTAAAGCACAACACCTCATAACACCTCAGCCTTCACTATCACCTCTTTAAAACACCACCACCATTAATGTTGAATCTCATATCAAACTACTAGGGGTCATAACTGATGGTTCAACCTTCATATAAATTACAGTATCATAAATACGAACCAAAAGCTTGGCTTACTATACCATAACAAAAGATATCTCACACCAGAGGCAAGATGGCTATTCTCTCTTGCTTATCTCCTACCCTCTCTCCTCTATGGCTCCCAAATCCTCACTAAACTACAGATAACACTATAGTTATGCCCTTTTCCCCCACTGTAGTGTGACCCTGGACTTAGTATATATAGTTTGGGGGGTGTGGGGAGCGTAGCCCCCTAACTACTTAGCTTTTATATTTATGAATCTCATTTCACTGAAAGCTAACAATATAAAACCAAAAGTAGGTGGGGGGCTACGCCCCCCAACTATATATACTAACTCCAGGATCATACTAAGGTGGGGAAAAGGGCATATGGGTTTTATTTTTCCCAACAGTACTTACATTCAGTGTATTGTGATTCAGTGAAATGAGTTTTCAGTGATTTGAGCTTTCAGTGATTTGGTGCAAGTGTTTTGAAATTCAGTGAAATGAGTTTTCAGTGAATCAAAGCAGACCTGGAAAATACATTGTGATGACCGTGTCCTGGCCCAGCAATCAAGGAGCCTCAATCGTCACCACTAACACCAGGGAGGTCGTCTCCTAGTAGAGGAAAGGATAACTAATACACACAGTAAAGTACAATTTCCCTTAAGTGCACACAGAGATCACAGTCAGTCTGGGGCTGGTTGCTCCCTTGCTCTCCAGGTTCCCAATAAGACTCCCCACTGGCACAGCTATAGGGTCCAGATCTCAGCCTAGCTGGCAAGCTAACCTCCAGTACCCTCTCTGCCCAACCAGTGCTTCGTGTCCCTGCCCAGATAGCGGACACACACCCATACTTTGAGATAAGTATTTATACAACTTCACAGACACTCCTGGGAAAGGCTGACACAGATTCTCTAGCTGTGCCCCTTTACCCAGACTATATAGTAGTAATTTCTGCCACCACCAGCTTAATAATTATCAGCTACCCAAAGGCCCTTGAAATGGTGTCCAATTATTATTGTGCAATATTATTATCCAATTGGTAATGTGACTATTCAGTCTAAGACTTATTAGAGTGGCCTCTTACGATAACCTCTATAAATATGCAATGCACTCTAGAGCCTACTCCCAGAATTTTTTGCACCTGTATTTAAACATTATTAATATTAAACTCTCACTCTTCCTTTGCCCAGTTTAATACTCTATACAACTTTAAAGAAGAAAACAAACTAGATTTTGTAACCCCAATCCCCCTTCATCTTCACTCAAATACAACACACCTTTCACTGGGTTTAATCTTGAACCCCATATGCAATAAAACACCAACTGCACAATTTCCTATAAACATTTTTTTCTGGGATAATATAAACATTTCAAATACAGGCTGTTTTCCCCATTAATACTGAATTCACCAGATATCAAATCCTCCCATGGCATCACAGCTACATCATTTTCCCAAATTTTATTCCTAGCAAAGACACTTCATTCAATGAAAAAATACCCTCCACCACAGTTTTTACTGCACCACTCAAACCTTTACTATTACCTTTAAGGTCATTCCCATTTCCTTTAAAATTCCATTCATACAAACCAACACTTCCTTCATCCATACTTCGTTCTTAGCAACTATAACTATACAGTCTGCATATGGCAAACCTACTGGAATCAGCACCTCATTCTGCATTGCATACCTGGCATCTTCCATTTTGTAAGCTACTCCACTCACTATCGCATTCATAACTAATGAAAACAATATTCCACTCATGGGATATCACTGGCTTTTAACACAGACCATGCATATTTCATTACACAACCTATTCACCAACATTCTCAATTATTCTGATATGCTGACATACACATTTTCCCAATTCTCTTACCTGTTCCATACTTCTCCATAACATCCCATAAATCAAACTGTATCAAATGCTTTACTAATATCACCTACTTCAGATTTTACATTCTTCCTTTTACTATCATTACAATTTCTTTCACAAAATATCCATTCTTGACATTCCCTTCAGTTTTATACCATACATACTTTCTTGCATAATATACTTATCCTTCCCTCTATTCTCCTCTACATTTTCTCATAAAATGTTACAATCTGTATTATTTAGTATGATGGGTCTCCAATTTTTTACTTAATTCTTCTCATTTTTATTCCATATAATTTGTAATACATCCACTTACATAACTCTTCATAAACACACCCTTCCCTTAACTATTCATTCAATTAATTTGCACAATTTTCTCTTTGCCAATACATTAATTTCTTGTATACTCCATATGCTCTAAAATCTGGACCTGATATTGAATCAAGATTTGCCTTCCTAAAATACTTCATCCAATTCATTAATAGTACATTCTTCCATAACTCATTCTGGATTTTTTTTAGCTTTTCATTCTCTTGTTTTCCATCTTTTTACTCTGACATGTATTTTTACAAGCTGTACTGCAATACTCGTAATTTGCTCTTCTCTTTACTTCTCCTTTTACATTTTTCATTTCCCTCATTACACTAATATTTTCCTTTACTATTGTACCCAAACAGGTAGACATCTCTCCTCCCTTCTTCCTTGCAAACATCATCTCTGGCTAAACAAAAATGTCTTCATTTTTCTCAATTACTTTTATAAATTCATTCTTTTTCCATATCATAATATGCTGTTGTATTACTTTCTAAATTCTCTAATACATTTCTGTAAATGTTCTCATTTAATTAATGATTGTGGCAAGGTACTAGGTAGCCAGTGTGGGGAGAAAGGACATACAGCAAGAAAGGCATGTGCCTAATTTCAGGTTGTCTAAAAAGGGACACTTTTGGATGGACTAACGAGCACACAGTAAATAATGAAAAAGGATACATATTTTTACATGTTGTACTGCAATACTCCATTCCTTAAGTTTCTCTCATCTCTAATTTTTACAATTTTATCAACAATTTCACACAAACCCTGTAAGCATTTTTAACATCATTTTCTATAAGTTTATCAATTCTAAACTGCAAAGTAATTTCTTTAAACGTTAAAGTTACTACCAGAAAACAAACTGTTCCACAGATAAATGTCCTTTTTGTTACACAGCTGCAGAAATGTCATCAGCCCCTCAGTTTCAATTAAGTCACAACAATTCTCTGTTCCAATATGTATAAAAGACTGAATTTCTTGACAACCCTGAACAGTTATCACATTCTCCCATACAGATCTCTCTCTGTTAGTGTCATTGTTGTTCTTATTCTCACATATGGTCTTATTCTCACATATGGTCTTTTCTTCTTTTTAAAAACATTTTTCTTATTTGTTGCTGGCTCTGCTTTTTGGCCCAATGTTCCTGCTGTATATGTTTTAGTTATGGCTGCACAAAACCAGACATCTCAGTTTTGTTGCTGCTTTCCTCTTAGTTTCTGTAACGGTTGCATATGTTTTAAATGCTGCATTCTCTGCTGACGCATCACCTGATTCCTTCCCCACATTACTGTCCTCAGCACCTCCAAAAAAAGTTACCTGCCATCTCACCCCATGAAACAGCAGAACCTTCACCTGGATCATCCTGCTCAATTATTTTTATCACCTGCAAGCCCCTCATGATGTTAATTATGTTACCTGCACCACTCCAAACGACCTGCATACCTTCTTCTACAATGAGACAGCTAAATGCTGCACATCTGTATCAGCCACCACACAGGGATCTTTGTTTGCATTCTGATGCTCCATATAATTCTCATTTTCCACCTCCAAACTTTCCATGACATTTCACTCTGCTACCTTGCTACTGTAGCAACCCTCTGGAGCCATCTAGCAGCTCCAAAGGTTAGTTCCCCAGTGCCCTGGCCAAATTTCCCCTAGAAGTAGGAATACGACCTCAGGTCTCCCCTGAAAAGAGGCTACTAGCCTAGCGTAACTAACCCAGTCAACAAAAGATAAATAAAATAAAATTAAATTAAATTCCATCTGAACCTGTGTTACTCAACATTAATTGCCTCTAGTTCCCTTTTATCTCCTCTATCACATTTTTTATACAAAATTTTAATACCCTTGTAAATTATTTTGTCTCCAATACCAAACTTTAATCATTTATTCATTACTTATTTTTCATTTTTGCACCATTTTCTTTACAGATTCCATAGCCAAATGTCATCTGGATATGGTGGTGTAATCATTGTTTTAACCTTTCAAAGCAACACCTAGTTCATTGCTAGCAATCTTATCAGACATTTGATAAACAGCACCATCAAACTTTTAACATCCCATCTTTCGATGTACAGTACTTTTATTGTAACAAAAAAAAAAAACAAATCACAAATATACTTACTCGCTCATGCACAATATAATTCATCTTACCTTACTGTATCCATGTTATCCTTATCCTTATGCAATTCTTCCATGAAGAGATGCATCTCCCCTCTTTCTTTGCAAAAAATATTTCTTTTTATACATATTTTTCCCTTCTTTAATATTTTCACAAGGTATTTTAATATTTCATTCTTAATGTATTATGTCCTTTTCTGCATAGCTCATATTCCTCTACAGGTTTACACTACTTAGCACCTCTAGGATACTGTTTTGCCAATCTTAAACATTCCATTTTATATTTTGATTAACATGACACGCAGCAAAAGTCTCTCGTATCATAAAATGGTCTCTTGAAATAATGACCTTTCCATAGATGATTCACCCATGAGCCTTGTCAAATCTCTAGCCTCCTTAATAAAAAGTATAACTGTCTACAATCTTACTGTAATGGTAGATGTCCTTCTCTTCATTGCTGTAATATTGTTTACCTAAGGATCTCTTGCCAAGAATAGCCCAATGTCCAGCCAGTATACCAAAGCCTTTATTACTTATAGGCATTGTCCTTCACATGTATGCTCCTCACGCATGGTGAAAGGCACAAAGGTGACAGATGGATGCACACATTCAGAACTAAAAAAGCCCCAGGAGGAACAGAATGTCCTTAGGGACACAATTAATATGTATATCCAGATGGTGAAAAAGGAAAAAAAATAGGATCCCTTGGAAAGTAGGGTAAGAAATTACAGGGCAAAACAGAAGGGGTAGGAGGAAAGGAGCAAATATTGCAAAAGTGAAGAGAAGGACATCTCCTGTTATGGTAAGACTTTACACTACTGTACTATGTCCTTTCATATTATTGTTGCAGTATTCTTTACCTAAGGGAGAGTACAAGAGCTCAAGAGGAAGCCTTGTAGAAGTAAGGCACAGAAGAGCTCTCAACCAACCCATTCAGGATAGCCCTGACAAAGCCTACTCTGGTCCTGGAAATATATCCAATTTGTAATTATGTTAGTTACTACAAAAGGAATTTGTTAGCTTGACTCCTCCAGGCTAGGAGTGCTTGGTTGTTAGGGGAGGTCTGAAACATCCAAGGTCAGAAACAAGACCCCTTGAAAGCAAGTGGATCATGTACAGAAATGTGTTCACATGAAGTCAGAGGCAAAAATCAAGAGGGATTAGGACATTTGCAAAGTTTTCTATTAGTCAGAGTCATTATAACATAATAAAATTGCATGAACAGTTTTGATAAGAAAAATGTATAAAATATGTACTTTCTCTCTCTTGAGAGAGACTGATTTAACAACTGCTATGAAGATCGTCTCCCAGCACTGTAAGAATAAAATTTCTGTTTGCACATCCTGAAGTGTTGTTCCTGACTAAAGGCATATAAGGCAAATTCTTTATTTATTTAGGACTATAACAATATCATACTGTGACTCGGATCTGAACTTTGGAATTGCTGCATGGCAGTTCTTGAATAAGGCCCATCAAAGATTTTCTGTGAATTCCACACTGCTTTGTATGAAATAGTCAAAGACTCAGATGTGCAGCCATTTAGGGTGTGCAAACATACTAGCCTTGGCAGGGAAATTGTTTTGTAAGGGAAAGGGGTTGGTTTGTGTTTTTTCCTCTTTCTTTTAGACAATTTTAGCAAAATGTGTTTGTAGAATAAGTGCATGACTGTGTTTGTAGAATAAGTGTATGTCTGTGTTTTTGTTTGACTGAGTTGTTTGTAAGGTATAAAAGTAATAGTGGAAGGACCCAACAGCAAATGAGAATACTAAATGTGTTTGCACATACAGTAAAGGACAAATTAACACAAGGAGGTACCTTGTGTTGAGGGTGGTACCCTCAGGATTGAAAGGTAAGAAGTATGAGAGATGTTTTATTTTGTCAATGTACGAGATAAAGAAAAGAAAAAGTTAAAGATAAAAGTTAAAACAAGTTCATGAGCCCACCGCATGATTGGGACGTAGACTATATACTGTTAAATCAAGTTCATGAGCCCACCGCATGATTGGGACGTAGACTATATACTGTTAAAACAAATTCATGAGCCTACCGCATGATATGGCATAGAGGTATGCGTTGTTAAAATAAATTCATGAGCCTAAAGCACTCTGGGACTTAACAAGTATGATTGCATGGAAGTAACCTTAGAGGGTCCGAAAGAGTGGTCAGTTCTGGACACAGTACCTATCCACCCCATTATCCAGACCGCAATGCTGGAGCGGTAACTTTTGAGCTTACGCCAGGATAAAAGCAAGGGGTGCTGTGGGAAAAGGTTGATCGAACCCTTTCCTCTGTTGCTGCACACCGACAAGACTCCTACCCTTCCCTCCCTGTATGGTGTGTGGATTACTACAGTTATTTTCTGTCTTCAGAATTGCCAGGATCCAGGAGTTGCAAAGTAATCCTAACATTTTATTACTTATTTATAAAATAAGAAAAATGGGAGCAAAGATAAGCAAGCAAGATCAATTCCCTGAAAAGGGAACACCTGCATATTTTATGTATTTTAACTATGGGAAGGAAAGTTGTAAATATCTGCACGACTGGTTTCAGCTTACTAAGAATTGTGCTGGTGGGGTATTTTCATTAAATGGAACTCATAAGACTAAACTGCTGACACTGAAAGGTATTTTGGAAGAAAAGAAAAGTAAAGTAAATGGGGAATAAATGACATTTTATTTTTGGTACAGTGAAGCACTTAAAAGGGAAAAGGAGTCAGCATTAATAAAGTTGCAGGATGTTAATAGAAACAGTTGCAACAAGTAAAAGAGGTTAAAAAGGCAGTACAGACCAGTAAACATGGATCCCTTTATCCTGTCTTAGCAGGTTTGGAACAAACTGAGGATGCCCAAAAAGCAGAAACTTCTGAAGAGGATAATCCTCCAATAGTTACTGCCCCCATATGCGCCAGTATGGGTACATCCTGTACAAGACTTTGTTGTTTCTCAGACCCCTACTTTTTGGTCCACTGTCCATTAGACACCCAGTTTGCATGATACTGGTACATCTCAGATTGGTTCCCCTGTTCAATCTTCTTCTGAACAGGCATCTGCAGTAGAGTGGGGTTCTTCTTTCTATCCTTCTCAGATAGCTTCTACTTCACCAACAGTGGCATTAGTGTTTGACACCCCTATATCTCACCATACAAGCTTACATGACAGGGTACAACAGGAGATTACAACCTCTGGAGGGGATCTTTTGGCACGTCTCAGGGAAAGTCTGGAGGCTAATAGAGAACTTGTTCATTGACCTTGGACCCCTGCTGATTTGCATACTATGTCTAAAAATTTTCCAAATATTAGAGAAGATCCATTAAAATTTAGAGAAGAATTAAAAACTATCATAGAATGTTACAATCCTACTTTGACAGATTTAAATCAATTGCTGAGGGCAGTTACTACAAATGAAATACGAAAGCAGTTACTGGAAAAGGCTGAGATAACAGATTTCACTCTCATAGGGAATGCATTAACAGATAAACGAACAGCATTGTTAAACAAGATTACGGATGTGTGTCAAGTTAGCACTGACTGGTCTAAAATACAGGCATGTAAACAAAATAAAGGGAAGCCCCTGCAGACTATTTGAGGTGTCTTAAAACAGTATTTGCTAGACATTCAGGAATACCAGACCCAGCAGGGCAAGCTATTGCAGCAGCCTTTGTGCAGGTCCGCAAGCCCCTATACAAAATCAAGTAAAGCAAGTGCTCACAGACAGGCAAGGAAAGGACTCAGAGTCTTTAAGTGCTGCGAATCACTGTACAGAGTATCAGGAACAAAATGAAGAAAAGATACTGAGGAGAAGCTGTTACCTTACCAATCAGGCAGCTGGGAAACCCAAGGGGTTGAGCCAGAAGCAGGGGAAGGGGAAGAGGCATTGCTAGAGGATTTAGCAAAAGTGCTGCTCGAGGGGAACAAGGTGCAGCTGGTTGGAAACGAGCTGGCAGTGCCCCTCCAGCTTCATCTAACACATCTTGCTTCAATTGTGGAGAAGCAGGACACAGGAGAGAGGAATGCCCACACAGGCAAATGCAAAGAGTCCAAGATACTTGAACTGAATGGCAACCAAATTATAATAATGTAGTTTTTCCTCCACCACCTCCTCAGATTGGAAGGAGTCAGGATGCTCCATACTGACTAGGTCAAGGAAATACAGAAGTGAATCTTAACCCTCTACTGCCAATAGATCAAAATGGACCCTATGTTAAGATGAAAATAAATTCAAAGGAAACCCCATTTCTGGTGGACACTGGAGCCACTAGATCAGTGTTAAAAATTACTTCAGATAGCCAAATACCAGTATCACAGCATAAAGTCAAGGCAGTCGGAGTAACAAATACTATGGTTATGTATCCTGTTTCAGAACCCATCCCCATTTCTTTAGGTTCGATCGAAGAAAAGCATTCTTTTCTTTTGAGTACTACTGCACCAGTAAATCTGCTAGGAAGAGATTTGTTATGCAAGCTGGGTTATACTATTTACTGTACCCCAAATGGGGTGTATCTAAATGTTCCAATAGGCAAGGCTCAAAAGTCAAACCCACCCCCATAGACAGCACAAGGAACAAGAAACTAAGGGTAATGCTGCTAAATGCCAGAAGTCTTAACCTCAAGATGCACGCACTCGAAGCTCTCCTCAGTATGGAGAACATCGATATCTGTGCAGTGACAGAAACCTGGTTCAAGGCTCCAGAGAGCACCCCAGCACTACCAGGCTATACCTCATATCATGCTTTTCGGCCCCAAAACCCGGACCGAACCACAAAAGGAGGGGGAGTTTCCATATTTATCAAGAATATCCACACCTCCAGGTTAGTGGCATTGCACGAAGTATCGGAGACCATCCATGTGCAACTAACAGTGGGCAAGACTGCTTTTCAGTTTATAGCATCCTACAGACCACCCTCTCAAAGTCAGGAATCCCATTCGGCTTTCCTGAAAACATTGGAGAACATGAAGATCTCTCCGAACACCATTATATTGGGCGACTTCAACTACCCAAACATTGACTGTTGGCACTACTCAAGCCCCAGCACCTTAGCCCAAAGATTCCTGGAAATTATAAACTCAAATGCTATGGAACAACTAGTCACCACTCCCACAAGAGGGGACAACATACTAGACCTGATCATTACCAACATGGGGACTCTATGCTCCACACCAGAAGTATATCCCTCATTGGTAAGATCAGACCATAAATTAATTTCACTGGATGTCCACATCCCGACCCCACCCCAGCCCAGAAAACCACAGTGAAAAACTTCTCAAAAGAGAACTTCTCACTTCTCAAAACCGAAGTGGAATCCTTCAAGGCCCCAGGGCCAGTGGAAACTACAGCCCAAACTGCAGAATCCTATATAAATGCATTCTACGGACATCTCCAGGAATGCATGGATCATGCTATCCCAAACAAAACCAAGACCCAATCATCCAAAGGCAGGCGTCCAGTCTGGTGGACCCCTGCCATAAATAAACTGTACAACAGAAGGAGGAAGCTACTACATGATAGAGCAAAATCCCTAATAGGAAGGCATCTCTGATTAGTACTAGCAAAAATTACGATCCCTCATAAAATCCTCCAAGGCCAGCTTCGAGAAAAACTGCACAGGACACCAAAGACAATCATAAGGCTTTTTCAGTTATGTTAGAAACCTGGGATGCAACTTCCAGACTTGTTCTGAGTTGATTCTAAGCGACAAAAATACACTGAACCCACAGACATCTCCAATATCCTGGCAGACAGGCTCAGTGCAAACTTCTCCCCCTCCCCAAAGAGCAAGTATCTATCCCGGCAGAGGGCTGCCTCCCAAACATCTCAGATGCTCAGGTGAAGGCTGCCCTCTCCAAAGCAAAAACACTGCTTCCATGGGACCAGATGGCATCCCAGGTTGCGTCCTACATGAACTACAAGAGGAACTAATCCCTCAAATAAAACAGCTATACAATCTCAGCCTCACTACAGGATATGTGCCCACAGAATGGCGTGCAGCAACAGTGGTCCCACTCCACAAAGGTGGAGCCTCACGGACCCTGGAAACTATTGCCCCATAAGCCTGACTAGCTTAGTCTCCAAGGCTATGGAGAGGATCATCATGGAGCTCATAAACAAAGACACTGGGGACCTACAGACACTAGATCCTACCCAGTTCGGCTTTGTCAAGGGCAGATCCTGCCTTTTGAACCTGGTTGACTTCTTTGAAACAGTCACCAAAGCCATAGATGAAGGGAAGGTAGTCCACACAGCCTATCTGGACCTTGCAAAGGCATTTGACACAATACCCCACTCGGGCATCATAGATAAGCTATCCAGCTTAAATATAAACCCCTATGTCACAAGATGGGTCGCAAACTGGCTCAAAGACAGAACCCACAGAGTGAGAGTTGCTGGAGCCATGTCAGACTCGAAACCCACAGGGTTCTGTTCTGGAACCACTCTTGTTCGGTATATACTTTTCCGAGGTACAGGCAAACGTGGGAGGAATATGGCTCACCAAGTTCGCAGATGACTGCAAACTGGGCGCCATAATCAACTCTCCAGCTGACACAAACATCCTTCAAAAAGGTCTCACAGAGACAGATAACTGGTACCAGCGCCATGGTTTAAAGCTAAATGCCAAAAAATGTATAGTCATACCCTTTGGCAAAAACAATGTGCCCACAAATTACCACATAGGTGGAAACCCATTAAGTACAGAGAAAGTTATTAGGGACCTGGGGACCCAAGTTGATAGCAATCTCTCCTTTGAAAACCACATTGCCAAAGTGGTTAGAAAGACCTTCTACATAGCCCACCTCATCACGAAGGGTTTCACATCTAGATCAAGAGAGGTAATCGTGCCCCTTTATTCATCCCTCATCAGGCCCATCATAGAATACAATGCCCCTTTTGGGATGTACCTTACCCGACACCTGCAGCAATTAGAAAGACCCCAAAAGTATCTCACCAAGAGGATCAAGGGTCTCAAACAGATGCCATATGCTGCTCGGTTAAAAAAACTCCAGCTCTACTCAGTTGCATATCGCCTACTTCGAGGCGATCTATGCCTAACATACAAAGCTATGTCAAATCCAGAATTAATGGACATGCTCCACCTCAGTAAATCTAAATCCCTTAGAGCCACACGCTCGAGGGACTTGAACCTCAGCACAGAAATAAATAGAACTTGCTGGAGGGACAGGTTCATAACCCAGAGGCTCCCTTCGCTCTGTAATAGAATTCCAGTTCATGTGAGGCAGAGCACCTCACTGAATCTCTTCAAGAAGAATCTCGATAAGTGGATGGGGGATCGTAGGTTTGTCCCAGGGATTACTCCCGTGTCACTATTAGACAGAGGCACAGTAAACTAAACCTTAAAAAGGGCACAGTATACTCAAATCAAGGGGTGGAGTAAGCCATACAGAATCGGGCTAGGCTTATAATAGCCCCAGGGCAGATAGCCTAGTATAAACCTATGAACCTAAGTATTGGCAGTTTTAGCAGAAGCTGAGGAACAGCCTGCTGAAAGCATACAGGCAGATACAGAGTTACTACAGCAGGTACCTGCCAACTTGTGGGTTAAGCATGCAAATGAAGTAGGTAGACTGAAATCAGCAGAACCAGTAAAAATAAAATTAAATTCACCAAAACCTCTCCCTAGAGTTCCACAATATCCACTAAAGCCGAAAGCAGACCAGGGAATCACACCTGTAATTCAGTCTCTAATACAGCATGGAATAATAATACCAACTAAAAGCCCTTGTAATATGCCTATTTTTCCAGAGAAAAGGCCAGGAAAGGATACTTATAGATTTTTATAAGACTTAAGGGCTGTAAATAATGCAGTACTGCCTACTTTTCCTGTTGTTCCAAATCCAGCAACAATACTGAGATGCATACCACCTACAGCTAGCTACTTTTCTGTAACAGATTTATGTTCAGCATTCTTTTCTATACCTGTTCACCCTGACAGTCAGTTTCTTTTTGCTTTCATTTATCAGGGACAGCAATATACATGGACACTGTTGCCACAAGTATATACTGAATCTCCTTCATTATTTTCTCAAATTTTGAAAAAAAGATTTGGAGACTGTGACATTTCTGGGTGGGTCTGCGTCAATACAATACGTAGATGATTTACTGATAGCATCAAATTCCATTCAGCAATGTCAGCAGAATACCTTGCATCTTCTGAGTATCCTTGCAGAAAAGGGACACAAAGTGTCTAGAGAAAAACTACAATTGTGGTCATCCCAGGTACGTTATCATGGGCATTTAATATCTCAGGGTAGCAGGCAAATGTTACCATCTCGTACTGATGCAATATCTAGGGCCCCACATCTGACTACTCAGAGACAGCTTAGGTCTTTCCTAAGTATGACAGGATACTGTAGACAGTGGATCCCTAACTACACAGCAATTGCCAAACCTTTGACAAATCTTTTAAAGCAGGATACACCAGAGCCTCTCCTTTGGAATAGTGAAGAGGAAAATTCATTTCAGAACTTGAAGCAAGCTTTAGCTACTGCCGCAGCTTTAGGGTTACCAGACTATAATAAACCTTTTATTTTATTCTTATTCTGTCATGAAAGAAATTGATTTGCTCAAGGAGTACTTGTACAAAAACATGGGTACAGCTATCGTCCATTAGCTTATTACAGCACAGCACTTGATTCTGTTGCAAAAGGTTTTCCACCTTGTTTAAGGGCAGTTGCCACTGCTGCCATACTACTTAGTTTAGCACAATCGTTGGTGCTTGGGCATGATCTCAGAAGTAGCTGTTCCTCATTCTGTATCATCTCTTTTGCTTAAAATGAAAACTCAACCACTCTCGACTGCACGTCTAACTAGATACGAACTTGCACTTCTTTCTGATCCAGCAATTTCTCTGATACACTGTCCTGTTCTAAATCCTGCATCTGTTGCCTACTGCTTAAGATGGTGAAGAGCATGATTGTGTGTGTGTAACTATTTGCTTTCTCCTAGGGATGACATAAAAGGCACGCCTATACCCAATGCTGAACTGAACTTGTTTGTAGACGGCTCCTGTGGAAGAAATCAAACAGGGACGTTGATCTCAAGAACAGCCGTCTGCACTGAAGAGATAATATTGTTGCAACAAAGATTGGAGGGTGTTCACGCTGCTCAAATAGCTGAGCTAGTGGCTTTGCAAAAAGCCTGTGAATTAGCCAAAGACAAGGTGGCCAATATTTTTACAGACAGACATTATGCTTTAGGGGTGATACATGATTTTGGGCATGAGGGTTTTTGACCTCTTCAGGAAATCAAATTAAAAATTCAGGGTACTTAAAATTGTTGTTAGATGCAATTTTGCTACTTAAGAGGCTGTCTGTAATCAAGTGTTGTGCACATCAAAAGGGACTGAACATTGTTACAAAAGATAACAATTTAGCAGACCAAGCTGCTAAACGAACAGTAGTAATTGTTGCAAAAATCTGTGTATGTTAACAATAAACTACAACAGTAATGATGTGTTTGATTTTGCAAAGCTGTCAGCCTTTCAAGCTGAAGCATCACAGGGAAATGTTCTGAGGTGGCTCAAGGATGGATGTAGAAAATCCTCTGATGACATATGGTGACATCTGGACAGCCGACTGTTGGCACCTGCCTCTTTGCTACCTTACCTGGTAAGGGCATATAATTTTCCGGCCCATACAGGTAAGACAGCTTTAATCAAATTACCCGAAGTTGGTATGCCCCTTATGTCTCCTCTTTGATACTTCAGTATGTACAAAACTGGAGTATATGTTTGGAGTATAATATAAGCAAACATGCCAATAGCAAGACTGCATATTTACCTCCACCCTGAGGAACTTTTGTTAACCTACAGCTGGACTTCATCCAGATGCCCAAGACTAATAATTTACAATTTATTTTGGTGGTAGTATGTATGTTCTCAGCATGGGTGGAAGCTTACCCATGTCACAAAGCTGATGCAGTCACAGTTATTAAGAAACTTCTAAATGAATACATACCAAGATTTCGTATACCCTGTATTGTAAACAGTGACCAGGGAACACATTTTAATAATGCATTGCTTAAGGGATCATGTAAAATGTTTAATACTAAGTTGAGTCTTCACTGCCCCAACCATCCAGTCACCTGTATTAGTGGAAAGGGGAAACAGGACCCTTCAAAATAAAATTTCGAAGATTTGTGCTGAAACACACAAAATGTCCCAAAGCCCTCCCCTTAGCATTAATGAGTATGAGGGCCTCACTAAATGCCACCAGGAAGTTGAGTCCATATGAAATATTAATGAGGCGACCCATGGCCCTTCCAGCTACCCCTCCCGTGGGAAATGACAATTTAACTTTGTCAGATGATACAATGGTTTCTTACTGCAGGAAACTCCTTAATATTTTGCAGCAATATCACTGAACAGTAAGAGCAGTGTTACCAAAGCCTCCTGACCAGCCCTGTCATCAACTACAACTGGGTAATTGGGTGTACATGAAAATTTAACAGAGGAAAAACAACCTCAGCCCGAGGTGGAAGGGTCTTTTTTCAGGTCCTGCTAACCACTTTGACCACAGTTCGATCTGCAGGACTACCAATGTGGATCCATTTGTCTCATTGCAAGAAGACCTGCTGTGTGGGGACCCCAGATGAATCATCGCAGCCAACAAAGGGAGATCGAGGTACGACAGATAAACCATCTGCCCAGTGAGAAGGTCAACTTCAGTAGCAGTCCATAATGAATCCAGTGACAACAGGTACTTTTGCTTTGTTTCTGCTGCTGTTTCCTTTAATAAACTGGTCAAGAGAACACAGTTTCTTGCTGGTCTTCTGCAATATGCCAAAAATCTAAACAAAACAAACTGCTGGACATGTTCGCATATACCTCATCATTGTAAGCCAGGGATTTATATGATTCACATCCCTACATCACAAGTGTCATTTGAAAAGGACTTTAATGACATCAGCTTAACCTGGCGTAATGTAACTGATTTTTCAAATGTTGTCTCTCTTCAACTTGTAACCACACATCATGGAGACGCATGTTCTGCCAGAAATGAGACTGTACCAGTAGGAAAAAGCAAATGTAATGACACCAGGCATGAAAGTGTGTTAGACTCTTTGCACTTAAAAAGCTATGACTGGGGGCATGACATGGGCATGGTAAATGACCGTTACTACATTTGTGGTGATCGCGCCTATGCCTGGTTGCCTACAAACTGGTCCGGATGTTGCTTTGTAAGCTATAGTACTCCTGCTATTCAACACTTCAAACGCCCACCAGCAGGTAGACTGAGAAATAAGTGAGCAATCCATTGGGCAGAGCAAGTATTTTCAGTTTTTTAATCCTGGGTATGGCGTGCAAAGGACAATGTTTGAAATCACCATGCTTGCTCAAATTCTACAGGAGGTGGCCAATGAAACTTCGCATCACATCAGGATGGCAAATCGAGAAATGACAAATGCGATCTGTGGTATTACAGAATCGAATGGCACTTCATATAATGCTTGCTGCAAAAGGGGGTCATGTGCCCTCATAGGGAGTTGTTGCTGTTCATATATTAGTGACTATCATGATGGACAGGAAAAACTGGCAAATTTCATGGAACAAAGGGCCAAAGATTTGGACAGCAAATCAAAACAATAGACACTTTTTGGATGGTTGAGCAGTATGTTTGGTAACTTGGGAACTAGCATAATCCAAGGTATTGTCATTGTACTTTTTAGCATGACCAGTTTTGATAAGAAAAATATAAAAGATGTAGTTTGTCCCTCTTCAGAGAGACTAATCTAACAACTGCTATGAAGATGGACTCCCAGAGCTCCAAGAATAACATTTCTGTTTGCACATCCTGAAGTGTTGTTCCTAACTAAAGGCATACAAGGTAAATTATTTATTTATGACTATAACATAATGCTTTGTGAGACCAAGTAGCAGCCAGTATCCAAATCCACGAAAAAAAAAAAAACACCAGCGGCAACTGCCCTAGTAGAATGTGCCTTTACAGGCGAGGAAAGACCATGAAAAGAATAACACAAAGAAATTGCCTTAGAAATCCTGGAGATTGTTTAGAAACAAAGCCCAAAGTCCTGGGATGAAAACAAACAGAAAGCTCCTCAAATTTGTGAATAACTTTAGTTTTATCCAAATAATATCTGAGCTGCCTAAGCAAATTCAAGGTGTGAACAGCCTCCTCACAGACAGACTGTGGAGAAGGAAAAAAAGGAAGGCAAATGAATAGACTTAAGAGACATGAACAAACGTAAGAGACAACTCATTCTACTAATCCTTTTATGTGCAAGGCTGTCAGACAGACACCTTGTTTCTGCGGAAAAATAAGGGAGAAGGAATAGCCATGAAAGCCTGAAGATCAGACACCCTCCTGGCTGAAGTGAGAGCCAAAGTCAATTTTTCAAGTAGAAAATTGAAGTCCCAGGAAAACAGAATAGGCTTCCTAGGAAGCCTGATATGAAAGATGCCTTTAACAAATTGCTTGACCTCAAATCTAGAGGCCAGAGGAGGAATTACAGGCAGACAAGCAGAAATTGCTGAAAGAGGAGCTTTAACTGAATAATATGGCAACATATTATGGAGCAGATCACACAAATAAGAGGGCCAGAGGAACCTCCACAGGCAGGGAATCCTCATGGCAAGACACGTACTAGACAGAAAAATGCTTCCATTTAGACATGTATGATTTCCTGGTAGAGGGTTTCCTGTCCTCCTGCAGAACTCAAAGCATGTCCTCAGAAAAGAGGTGCCTAAAAGGGATCAAATCCCTATCACCCACAATGTCATTTGAAGACTGGACAAGTGAGGATAGATGAAAGACCCCTTTGTTTTGTGTGAGAAGATCCACCTGGTGAGGTAATGTGCTGACTGTCCCTGGCTAAATGAGAAAGAGGGGGTAAGCCAATGCTGTCTGGGACAAAATGGAGTCACTGAAAACTTTTTTGGGAAGAGTCCTGCCTGATCCTGTTAGAAGCTCATGGTGACAGTGGAGGGGGGTGGTGTACAGAAATACTCCCTTACAAGGAAAATATAGGGCACCCACTTTCCTAACCAGAGGACTTAAGACTCTGGGACAGAATAGAGAAAGTTGTCTGTTAAGAGAGTAGACAAAAAGATCTACCTGAGGAACACCTCACTGGTGGACAATGTCCAGGAACATATCAATGTGAAAGCTTCCATTCATAGGCTTGTGTGCTGGACCTTGTCAAGGAGTCTTCCACTAGACTGTGCTCTGAGGGAATGTAAGCTGCCTGAATAGTCACTTCATACTGGATAGTTAGATCCCAGTACTGAAGAGCTAGTCTGCAAGGAAGATAGGACTTTGTACCCCACTGCTTGCTGACACACTACATCACTGTGTTATTGTCTCTGAAAACTTTTGAGGGATTCAGAATGAAAGAAGGAATGATAGGCTTGCACAGCCAGAAGCAGAGCCCTCATCTTTATGCTGATGTGGTCTGACTTCTGATGAGGAGGCCAGAGACCCTGAACCTTTAGGGGGGCAGAGGGGGCACCCCACCCCTTGTCTGAAGCATCTGCAAGAGCTCCAGACTGGGAATTGGAGGTTGAAAAGGAAGCTCAGGATGACAGAGTTGATGAATCCACCACTGAAACTCGAGTTTGAAATAGGGAAGAAAGGGTACCTGGAACTCCAGGGGTGCAAATGTTGAAGCCACACTGACATAAGATACCACAAGTTTCCTCATATGGAGCCAGGTGAGAGGGAGCATGGGAATAGTGGAAACCATGAACCCAAGCACACTGAGAAACTCCCTGGCCATAACAGACATCTGAGGAAGAAGGGATTGAAAAAGGTTATTAGAGATAGAACCACGGGAGCAGGCAGAGAGATGCAAGCACAGGACCTGGCTGATGTCTGAAACCAAGGAAAATATGATCCTGAGAAGGTATCAGAACTGATTGCTGGAGGTTTATGGTGAACCCCAGGACTCTAACAGGGAAGAAGTAAACTTGAGATCCTGAAGCATAGAGTCAGGGGAATAAATCAGATCATCTAGCTAGGGAAATATCTGAATATCTCGAGCCCTGCAAAAAGCAATGACAGCAGTGAGACATTTGGCAGATACCCTTGGTGCTGTACAGAGGCCAAAGGGCAAAGCAGAGAACTGAAAAAGCAAGGAAGAGACAGAGAAATGTAAAAATTTCCTGAAGAGGGGATGGATGGGGGATGTGAAGGTATGCATCCTTGAGACCTAGAGATACCAGAAAGGCTTGGGGTAGAAGAGGAAATATCTGCAGAGATAACATCCAAACGGAATCTTCAGAAAGGTGTTCATCCGAGAAAGATCCAGAACTGGACTCCATGTGTCCTCCTTTTATGTGACTAAATAAATCATGGAGTAAAACCCTTTTCCCACTTGGGCAGAAGGAATGGGTTAAATTATGCCCTGAGCCAAAAGAGAGTGAAGAACCACTGGGAAATGAGAGAGCTACTCCCAAGGAGGCTGAGGAATTCCTGGAAAGGGGTGAAGGGACTTCCAAAACATGAAATATTCCTGATGGATAGTGGACAGAACCCAAGACAATGAAGTGACTCGTAGCCAATTTGGAAGAGACAGGGACAGACAGAGGGACAAGGGAACCTGGTCAAAAGAAGGAGGAAGCAGACTGTCAAGAGAACCCAGCTTGTCCTGAAAAGCATTTTTTTTGGGAAGGAAAAGTCTGAGTAGACTTAGCAGGAGGCATTTGCCTAGAATTATTCTTGCCCTTAAAAGGAAGGCGAGATTGCCTACAAATGCAGACCTAGAGGGATAATTCCTCTGAAATTTGGGAATAGAAGAAACAAAAATATGTTTCAATTCCTGCAAGTCTTTGCCTTTGTCCTGGACAGACTTGAAAAGTTCAGTAGCAGCAGATCCAGAGTTTTATTATCCAAAGGAGCATCCAGAGGTTTGGCCTTAATGTCATCGGGCAAGGCCTAAAGATGAAACTTTATAACTGAACCAGAAGAGGCAGCCCTGAAGAGCCATCAGCTGCATTTGCTTGAGTGGTATGCAACTTGGGAAGTACAGCCCAACAGGGAAAGGGTTGAAATCTTCCCCTCAGAGTCAAGAAGGTCAGAAACCACCTTAGAAACCTGAGAATGGACAACCAAGACATATCTGGTCATAGAAGTCTGGTACTTGGTGGCCATATAGGATAAAGTGGCAGCAATGTAAACTTTCTTACCCAGCCTTTCCACAGCCCTACTGTCTTATCAGAAAGCAACAGCTTAGTAGAGGGCAATAACTTGCATAACTTGTCAGAGGAGACGGACACTACATAACGGCATTCAGAAAGAAATGCGCACTCCTCAGGCACTTTATAACATCTATCTGGCTTCTTAGGTGCAGGGGGATGAGAGTTAGTGGCTACAGATACTACTGAGAAAATATGCAAAAGAGCAGCCAAAACAG
This sequence comes from Protopterus annectens, assembly GCF_019279795.1. Taxonomy (NCBI): domain Eukaryota; kingdom Metazoa; phylum Chordata; order Ceratodontiformes; family Protopteridae; genus Protopterus; species Protopterus annectens. The sequence goes on from NC_056751.1 coordinate 237,263,504, forward strand.
AAGGGACAGGAGATGGCTTAGAGATCCTCAGAATATCTTTTCTGAATCTCAGACATTTGAGAACAATTCCCAAACCACAAACACTATTACAGGTCAAAATTCACCAACGAACAACACAAGAAGCCAGTGCCAAGCCAACGTTTATTGCGATCTGGTACCTCGGCTTTTCGCCTTCAAATGGATTTGAGAACAAGTCCACTTAAAATAATCCATTATAAGGGCAATGGTCTCCCAAAGGAGAGTTCCTCCAGGGAGAATTCTGGACTTATGGAGTCCTCCTCCCGTAGTCCAAGGGGAAGGTATTTGGGAAGAGTAGGCCAAAGATTCTTCCCGAGTCCAGGTTCTCATCCAAGAAAAACAATTCCCTAGGCCACTTGAGCTGAGTAGAGGATCAGGGAGGACCAAAAACATACACCCCCTTGAGGAAGTTTGAGAGCTATCACAGCATTAAATAAACTTGAGTGAAATCCTGTCATTCAAATGTTAATTCACATAATGGTTTAGTTCCAATATGAATGAAACCCTTGCATCTTCCATTTCAAATACAGGTGGAACAACCAGTTTATCCCATATAAAATATCTTTCAACTAATATTTCATCTTTAGACTTAATTCTAAAAAGAGTCTGCAATCTACTACTAGTATTAAAATAGTCCACTCCAACAGATTATTTTGGGAACTTGCCACCAATGCAGCTTATGTTTTACTGTTATTAATTTCAGTTAACAGTTTTCTGTTTCTCTGTTTGCTTCATATTCTGTATCGCTAAGAAAACATGTCTCACTGCACTATTTAATGGGCCATCTCCTTCCATACATTGATCAACAATGAACTCACATCTGATGTGCTACTTTTATCAGAGAACCATCTATTTACCAAGTCCAGTCATGAAGTGCAAGCTCCTCACTTAGTTTCACTTCATTCAACATACTTTGCAATGCTTCCTCAACTAGTCCTCTACACTCCAATTCCACAATGGCTACATATGGTACTCTACTACTTACAGAAACTGTATCCATGCTCTGCAATAAATCTTCTGATTCAGGGAGTTTTTTTTTTCATTTTAGACTCCTGCAATGCTCCTCCAGTCCACTGCCTTCCACTTGGCTCCACAATTTCAGTAGCCATTCAGCACTACCTTCCAAAAATAGTATGGGGATGTTCCCGATGTCTTAGTCAGATTTCCCCTAGTCAGTATGAATACTATTTTGGATGTGCCATGAAAAAAGGGTCTCTGGCCTAGTGAGACTAATCCAGTCAACAAAGTAAAAACAAATAAATACGTGAACTACAAATGGCCTTAAGAGATCATGTCAAAAATTTGGGTTCTGGTGTGTAGCTCGTGATACATTTCCCTAAGTGCTACAATGCCGAAACCAGAAGGCTGTAGCTATCTGAAAAGCAAAATCTCTGCAGATTAAATCCCCTAAAAAGGCAAGCACATCACAGTGATCCCCAAGGACAGCAACCCAGCTTTATTCTAACAGTAAGAGCCATGCTAGAAGAGTTATCACGTGAATCCCTTAAGTGTTAAAGACTTCTCTTTTGGACACCTTAGTTGGAAGTTAGACAGGTCTAGTACAAGAAGGGATAGGAAACTGGGGAAACATCAAAAGCTTTTCAGAAAGATGAGGACCCATTTTCTTCCTTAAAAATTTATCAGGTCCCTGGGTAGCCTTGTAAATGAGCACCTCCTCTAAGAAACTGGAGGTGGAGTTCCTTCTTCAAGGAGGAGGATCTCACTCAAACTTTTCTGCACAACCATAGGTCTGAGCCTGTAACCCTAGATAAAACAATCACAGTCAGAATTACAAGAGGTGACATGGTAATACAGGTTTCATGAAGATCCTTCCTGAGCCCAGATTCCAGAAGGTCCTCAAGTTTACGAAGAGTTGTGCTTAGCAGTTCAGGCTGAAACTATGACAGGTGAGACAAAATGGTTGAGAGTTCTGGGCCTCAGCATAGTAGAGGAACATTCACTATCTTGTCAAACTTGTTCAAAGATTTAGACTCATTGTTCAGCAGCACGCTAACAAAATACTGTGGTCTCCGCGATATTGGACTTAACACAGAATTGTTTAACAATAGGATGCTTTGTACACTGCACTGTCCAATAAGGCAGGAACTTGTACACGGTACCAGCCTTCTAGGGCATAAACTGCACAGACAGTACACCTACAAGTAGAATTGATGGTACCCTGTATGGCTGGCATCTAGAAGATGGATAAAGCAAGGCTTCTCCCCAAGACACTCTATGACGTGCTTCTAGGGAGAGGAAAATAGATCCACACATCAGACCAATCTAGCCTCATTATCCTTGTCTTTCTCAAAGAATGAACATAGAGTCACTGTAGGAGCCAGAATGAACATGAGTATCAGGATCCCCTATTAATTACAGGTATAGGCATGTTTAAAATATGCTAAACTGAGAATTTAATTAACAGCCAAGTACATGCCAGCTTAAAGCAGTATGCACAGATGAGGGGGCTTGTGCTAGTCCTGGTGTGGGCTTGAGACGGAATACCCTAGAGATACCCTTTTATTACACCAGACAAACACCTCCTTAATGTCTAGACCCTGATATGCAAGCTGTGCCATGCAGTAATCTAACAATCCCTCCTTTACTGGGAGTTGTTGATCCAAATTGCCTCGGGGCTGTTGAAGAGAAGAGGCACTGGTCTCAAGAACAACCAATTTAGGACCAGACAACTTGAAGCCAATCCTTGTATTAGGACAGTCAAACATAGTTGATCTGTGACAGGGTGGTAAAAAAATCCCAGGATATGAACTAATCAAAACTAGTAAAACAGGATAGATCCTTCCCTAGTCATCTCATCCTCCTCCAAAGCTGTGGACTGACTTGGGCTTGAACCCGTGAGTTCGCCATCTACACAAATTGGAGGGAGGGGGTGATGGGTGGACACTGAACTTTCCATAAGGGTTAGGGCTTTACTTGTTCTCCAAGTGTTTGCCTTTGTAGTGATGCACTGATTTAATTATTAGGCTATATGAAGCACCCTTCAGCTGGTCTTCACATGAAGACTTTCACTGGCTGCTGTGCTCTAGTCACAATGTATGGAAAAACTTTAGCCTGGCAACTATAAGTCAAAACAGAGAGACCCTGCAGGACATGTGGTAGTCGCCAAGATAATGTTCTTTTCCTACAAAGAACAGGCAATCAATGTGTGGGGTCCTGGCTGGTAATGTGAAGGACATGTATTATGTTGATGCTTAGAAATGTGAATGCAAACTTTGTCGACAACCACAAAAATTAAGAATTAAATTGTGCAATTAGTATAAAAAAACTAGGTGGGCTCTAAAAACTCAAACAATTATACAGTAATAATATCACAGAATATTTTGGTACAGGCACACAGACGTCTTTGCATGGGGAATTTTACAAAAAAAATGTGTTGAACTGTAATTGATAGAGAAGACAAGCTGCAACCAGTGACCCATCAAATAGGATGCTGGATATCTGTCTGACAGTAGTGAAAGTAGCAGACTTACAAACCTTCCAAAGCATGTTGTTCATTTTCTTACAAACTATAAAATATGTCTAAGTTCCCAGCTGTCATGATGCAAAATTTAAAAATGACAACTGATATCACACACACACACACACACACACACACACACACACACACACACACACACACACACACACACACACACACACACACCTCATGATAAAATGCTCTAATGCTTCATTTTCTCTTACTGGAACAAAGACAAGACTTGATTTTGCTTTTTATTTACCAAACCTACAGAAAGCAACAAAATCTTCTCAGTTATCAATACTCCTTCAGCTAAGACACAAATCAACAAAGCACTGTCAGTGCTAGTGATACAAAGGGATAAAGTCTTGAATACGACCAGGTGCCCTAAGATCAATCATCAGCCCGGTCTCTTGGTGACACTGACAGGAGAGGATAGGCGTGTCCACCCAGGGAAAGGAGGGCCAGATAAGGATACACATAGCCGCAATTCCTTAGGGGACTGGTGGTGGTGTAGTTAAAATACTGGTTATGGGCTTATGGCTCACCAAGGCACTGCATGGTGGGAGTCATCAATAGCAAGTGCATGGGTATGTGCACACATGGGGGAAGGCATTGCCCAATACCCATGGTGATGCAGACAGTCAGTCCCCCACAGTTTGGGACTTGCACAAAAATGCTGTCAATGCTGAGATGATGCCAAGAACACAAACTCCTCAAATGGCTGCCTGAATGACAGCCCTTCTAGACATTTCTCAGCCCAGTAGATCTGGGGACTCTCCATCACTACAGGATAGTTTGGGGGGGGGCTTACTGGTCAACAGAAATAAGGGTGGGGGTATCTCCAAAAAATGAACATAGCACTACACTATTAAGGTATGTAAAATGTTTTCTGATACAAAGTACAGCATATGAAGAAGTGCTTTCCTACCCTACTGCTCCATTCACAACCTTTAAAAAAAACTTAAGATATTAGATGAGAAGTCCACAGTGATAAGATGATGGTAAACTTCCTAAACATTTGCAAATTGCTTACACAATAAAGTTAGAAGACAACCAGTTTAATGTCATTTAATGGTAAAAACTTAAATAACTGCAGTTTCACATTAATCATAGAATGAGCATCTGGTTCAAGGTATGGCAACTTTTTTTTGTTTACTGCAACAGTAAGCGATACTACCAGCATGCACAAAGAACAAGACCTAGCTCATTATGTAAACTAGTGAATAACATTACTGTGTAATGAAATATCCAACCACCACTTTTAATCATGTCATCAAGAGGACCTCACGTCACAGCATTTTTTAAAATTTGTCACGGCCCCATGAGTACAGAAAGAGCATTATTTTGTGCTTTTTTTAGTAAAC